>NW_007253824.1:331596-374249 GCF_000164805.1 Carlito syrichta | reverse complement strand
GGGAGCGGCCACTGCACTCCAGTCTGGGTGACTGAGTGAGACTCCAACTCAAAAAAAAAAAAAAAAAGATGACATATAAATTTCCAAGAGATGTGAAAAATTTGTCAACATCACTAATCACAAGAACAATGTAAATCAAACCTATAATGATATATCATTTCACTTCTGTTAGTGTAGCTACTATGAAAAAATCACATATAATAAATGTTGGTGATAAGGTGGTGAACAAGGAACCCTTACACAATACAGGTAGAAATGTAAATTAGTACAGCATTAAGTAAAATAGTATGGCAGTTCCTCAAAAAAATTAAAAATAGAACTATCATATGACCCGCCAATTTTACCACTGAGTATATAGCCAAAGGAAATAAAATCAGTATGTTGAAAGAATATCTGCAGTCTTATGTTTGTTGCAGCACTATTCACAATAGGCAGAGTATGTAATCAGTCTAAATGCTTATCAATGGATGAATGGTTTTAAAAATGTGGTATGTATAAAAATATACACAATAGAATATTATTCTGCTATCAAAAATAATAAAATCTTATCATTTGCAGCAATATGCAAGAGACTGGAAATCATTATGTTATGTGAAATAATCCAGGCAAAAAATTACAAATCTGTATGCTTCCACTCATATGTGAAACCAAAAAATTGTTTTTATAGATGTAATGCATAGAATAGTGGTTACCAGAGGATGGGTAGATTGAATAGCAGAAAGAAAAAGATTGGTCAACAAGTACAATGCTACAGTTAGATTGGAAGAATAAGTTCTTGTGTTCTATTTTATAATAAAATGACTAGAGTAAGCAATATTATATTGCATATTTCAAAAGAGATAGGAAAGGTTTTTGAATGTTTTCATCACCAAAATATAAATGTTTAAGGTGATGATTACAATTACCCTGATTTGATTATTATAGAATGTATATACATGTGTCAACACATCACATTGTATCCCATAAATGTGTATAATTAGTATATATCGATCATAAGTTGTAAAAATATTAATAAAACAAGGAACCAGCACAGAATTAATAAATTATAGTGTGTAATTTAAATGGGAAAAAGAAAGAAATGGTGCAATCAAATAGATGATCAAGCAAGCTCTACAAGAAGTATAACACTAAAGCAAATGAAAGTAAATAATATACTGCTTCAAAATTGAAGAATGTATTTATTTTATTTTATTTTTATTTTTATTTTTTGAGTTGGAGTCTCACTCTATCACCCAGACTGGAGTGCAGTGGCCATTCCCGGCCACTGCAGCCTCAACCAGCTGGGCTCCAGCGATCCTTCTGCCTCAGCCTTCCGAGTAGCCAGAATTACAGGCACGCGCTACCACGCCCGACTGATTTTTTGATTTATTGTAGAGATGAGGTCTCGCTGCCCAGGTGGGTCTCGAACCCGCAGGCTCAGGCAATTCACTCACCTCAGCCTCCCAAATGAGCGGGATTACAGGCTGAGCCACCGAGCCTGGCTTAAAGAATGTATTTAAATATTACACAATTCAAAGCATATATATATATGTGTGTATACACACACACACACACACACACACACACACACACACACATATATGAAATCAGAAAAGACATGATAAGTGGACAGATAAGATAAAATATTAACTGGAGGAGTTTAGAAAAGAAATTAAAGGAAAAATAAAATCAGGAAATAAATGGCAATGTTTGTAGCTATGAAATGTATATATACTTATATGTGGGTATATAAGTATATCAGTATATGTATATATTTATAAATGTTATGTATTCAATGAGTATTGCTAAGAACATAGTATGGCATAAAATAAAATAACAACGGAATCAGAAATTAATTGTTGGAAAGAGGACAACTACCCATTGTGTACTATATCCACCTCCGTAGTGGGCTCCTTGAAACCCAATTCTTACTTGTTCACAACTTACTAAAATAGCAAATCCTCACATATACCCCCCAACTCTAACATTAAAATTAAAATTAAACAATGGAAAAAATAATAGCTACAGAGTGAAAATAAAAATATACATTTATAATTAATCTCAATTAAGAAGAAAATAAAGCTAATGTATTGGAATAAAGAAGAAAAGCTCAAGCACATTTTTGAGAAGTTAATCAATATATTAAAGGAGTTTATATTGCAATGTAATATATTTGGATTTATTAACTTTGAAATGAGTCTTACAAAATTTTCTGGGCTTGAGGTAAACAAAATGTCCATTGAGTATCCAAGCAAAACAGCTAAAGCAGTTATGAGCAACTTCATTTTAATTGGTCAAGTGTCCTTTCAAGTTGATTTGTGCCTGTGCCATTTCAACCATGTAGTACTTCACATACAGAGGGAGGAACATCAGGAGTAAGAATTCCCTACTGCAATGACAGATGCATCAAAAGAGTGAAACTATGCAATCTAAGTTCAAAGGGAGTTTAGAAGATAAAACATGATAAATAAATAAATAATCACATGAGAAAATAATGAATAAGATATAAGAAGAGGAAAATGATAACACTGTCAATTAAACTAAATAATTTGGTTTTTAGCCAGGCTCGGTGGCTCAGCCTGTAATCCCGTGCCTTTGGGAGGCTGAGGTGAGTGGATTGTCTGAGCCCACAGGTTCGAGACCCGCCTGGGCAGCGAGACCTCATCTCTACAATAAATCCAAAAAAAAAAATCAGCCGCGGGTGGTAGCGCATGCCCGTAATTCCGGCTACTCGGAAGGCTGAGGCGGAAGGATTGCTGGAGACCAGCAGATCAAGGCTGCGGTGGCCGGGAGCGGCCACTGCACTCCAGTCTGGGCGACAGAGTGAGACTCCAACTCAAAAATAATAATAATAATAATAATAATAATAATAATTTGGTTTTTGAATGTTTGAACATATAATATTAACTCATTTAGCAGAGAAGAATATATAAATCTGAATCTGAGAACTAATAAATTAAGTTGGGGAAATGACTGAAGAGCCAGTATAAGTTTTAAAGCAATTATAAAACCTACTTTTGCATAGTGTATATAAGTATATTTAATAATAATGGTGTTCTGAGAATACATATACCGTGAAAATTGAACAAAGAAGAGCTAGAAAGATTTAAATAGGTTTTTCTCATAGGAAAAATAGAAACAAAGTTTTTAAACCTTATCTTTCTTCAAAATAATGAATTCTCTAATTTCACCTTCAATTTCTATCTACCAAAACTATAAATAATTAATTATGCCAATGCCATTTCAAATATATTGGATCACAGAAAAGAATATAAACAAAATTACTTGAAATTTATTTTATCTCTATCAAAATAATATCCACAGAATTGGAATGTTATATTCCTCTCACAAAAAAAAGGTGAGACCAATTCCTTCTCCACATTTGAGAAATGTAACTATTTTCCAATATTAATATTCACAAATAAAATTTGATATCATAGCAAAAATAAACATAAATATGGTCATTAATCAATTTTGACTCAAAATTTCCTGAATAAAATTTATATACATTAAATAATAGATTGATGTTTTACTCTCTTTTTTACTCACAAACCATATTCAAGCTGTCCACAAATCTTGTCAGCTGCCAATTTTGACATCTATCCAAAATTGAACATTTCTCATTACAACCTTTTGCTTGTACTCTAGTTTAATCTATTATCACATCTTTCCTGGTTAGTACAATAAGCTCCTACTTACCTTTCTCCTTATTTCTAATTTGTGCTCCTGGAGTTTAATGTCAAAATAGCCACGATAGCCCAAGTTACACTTTTTTCAAATATTCTAGTAGCTTTCCATCTCATCCAGAACAACCTAAAAAATCTTTATGCTAACTGAAAGAGTCTGAATGGTTTGAATCCTCTAACTCTCTGATCTTATTTCACACTGCTCTCCCCCATGCCTGTGTGCCTTCAGTTTTCCTGGTCATTGGATTTTAATCTTGTTTCCATTCACTCAAAATTCTTTCTACTGGTGTTCATATTTTCACATCTTTAATTTTTTTCCTCCAAAAACACCATTAGGCTATCTCTATTTCTCTTTATAGAATAGAAACATTCCAATTCCTGTGTTCATTTTCTATTTTGTTCATTGTTGTGTCTCTAGTGAGTGACAAATTGAATAAAACACATTCATGTTCAATAAATACTTTTGATGAATGAATGAAAGAATGAATAAGAAAAAATGAGGAATATAATTATGTATTAGATATATATGAGATCTTATCCTTACCATATTGCTTCATAAAAAATATTTTGTAGAAAAATAGGTACAGTATGAGCCAATTTAAGTAAAAAATATACCCACATGTCAATGTATGAATATATTGTGTAAATTATACATATGTATATTAAATAAATATTTGTGAACCTAAATACATATGCACACCCTTATATAATTTGGAAGGAAGGAAGGAAGGAGGTAAAGAAGGAAGGAAGGAAGGAAGGAAGGAGAGAATAAGGGTCTAATTCAATCCAAATTATAAACAGTAGTGATCTCTGGTAGATAAAATTGAATGTGTGTTTTTATGTGTGGGTGTATATAGTCTTTGGTGGCAGAATATTGTGAGACTTTTTATTTTTTAACTTATATTCTCTATTGTTTCTTTCTATAATTTTCTATTATTCTCTATCGATTCTCTATCATTCTGTATTTTACTTTTCAAAATTATAACTTAATATTGTAATTTTCATAAAATTAAAGTGTAACAGTTAATGCTGAGAACCGCTATGGTCTGAATGCTTGTGCTCTTCCCAAATTCAAATGCTGAAATCCTCATATGTTTCAGAAAGATGCCAAGTGTTTATCAAAATATGTTATCTTCTTAGTACAGAGACTTACTAATAATATTAGAAGTAAATTAATGAATTATGTCCACTATTTCTGTTTAAGGAATAATCTAGTAGATGTACTCATTATTTCTGTAACTCACTAGAAACACATTTGAAATGGTTTGGACTTCTAGAATGAGATTATTTTCCAGGCAAGATGGTGTTTGTGAAATTACTTTTATTTTTAAAGGTTGGCTTTGAATTCAAACATTTTCTATAAGGCTAATTCCTAGTATGGATACAACATACATATTTTCACTGTAAATACAGGTTAGCCAAGGATTGTGCTTTGCAGAATGCAGATTTTAATTAAAATGTAATTTTCTCCAGAAAAAGTTCAATTTCTTGAATGTGAATTCAATTTGCATTTTTTTGCATCCAGTATTTAAAATCTGCAACTGGAACTAACAAAATGATCTTGTAGTATTGATAGACATAACAGAAAAAAATGATACTTCATAATGAAAACTTGAACATAATATTATGATATACTACCATTTATGTGTGTCAAATATGTATTTCTATATGTTCTGAATAATAGCTAGATAATGAAACAAAATATATGCTTAAGTAGTCATTCAGAGTGTCATGCCAGTCAGAGAATGTTATGATATAAATAACTTTCAGAATTCATTAATCCAAATATTTACTCAACATCACTATTATTATGCAGAAGAAACTCCCCATTATTTTCATTATTTCTTCTAATAAAAGAACTATAATTTGTACAGGAGCAACAATGTGCCCAACTCAGAAGACATTTCCAAGTCTCCTTATAGATATGATGACTGATATAGATGTAAGCAGAAACCATAGGGTAGTGAGTTGCTCCCCAAAAAATTCCAAAAATGTTGTTGGTGAGAAGGGGTAGAGTCAGTTAACAGGCATTATTTTTTACTGTGCTTCATTCTTCCCACTTGGAATACAACTGTGAAACTGAAAGACAACAGATCTTAAGTTCATGAGGACAAGAGTTGAGCCTTAAAAGTATTGGAGTAGACATATAGAAAAAATCTGAACTCTTATACTACCAAGAAGTTAGCTTGTACAAACCCTGGGAAGCTTACCTACATGCTGGTTTGCTCCTCTGTTCCTTATGGAGCTTAAGCCACTTAAAAATTGTTCTCTAACATGTGAACACGCACCAATCCTAAAGAGATGTGACTTGCAAAGCGTTTGTAATGGTTACTTCTATCTAAAGTTTTCTTTAAAATATTTGCTCTTAATAAGTTTTGAAATGTCTATACAGATGAACTTACAGGGTCTGTGGGCTCTCCTTTCTTAGTCCTCTGGCTGGATAAAATGTCAGGAGGGATTTTTATGAAACTATGATACCATGCTTTCCACACAGTGAAGATGCTGTATTTCTTTACTAGCTGGTAACAAAATAAGGTCAAATATTCTTTATGCATAATTGTCATATAGTTAAATCATGATAGCACAATTAAAACCCAAATATCATTAGCATCAAAACTTATCATAACCTACATTAGAATTTTCTTTTTTTATTCAGACATATAGGCTCCATTTTTTCTCTATATAATGTTTAGTTTACATGAATTTTAATCAACCAGGTCTTAACTGTGTATTGTCTATTTCGTATTTACAGGCATGTGGATAATGGGTTCATGCGAAAGTCACTATTTGGTAACACTATGGATAAATTACTTGGTACAATCTCCTAGGTGGGTCTTTTTATACTGAATGTCAGAGAAAAAGGGACCTATGTATTTCAACTATCTCAGTAATTGATACCAATTTCCATAGTAAAGGAAGTCTGTGTTGATCTGATCCAGTCATCAAGATCCTTCTGCTCTGTTCTTTTTCTGTTTGTTAATCCAGCTTTTACCATTCCCAACTAGTTCAAGTTCATTCTACTTTCTTATATATCAAGAGGCTTGCTTTTGGTGGCAAGTATTCTAGTCTCTTTTAGAGGCAATTTCCAAAAGTACTCTACAAGAGTAGACCGACAATTCTACGAAAGTAGAAAATCAGAAATTATTTCCAGATATTGGGTTTAAGAGAAACTCAATTAAATATAATTGATAGATTATTTGACCTTAGAAATGTGTTTATCAAACCGATAACTAATTGAGAGTGTAAAAAAAATGCTGACAATGCTACACCAGGGTTATATATAATGATTTCTTTTGATAATGATTTTTCTTGTTCTGGTAGGAAAAAACCCATAAAGCCATCAAATTCTGTTACTTTACCAATAGTTTTTTTTAAAAGAGAACTCTGAATCTCTCAATGGCCTCATGAAGCACAGACCAGAGACAGGGTTATCTTTGTCACTCAGGCAGTTGAGAGTAAAAGTAATCAAACAGGTTCAGAGGCACATGGCTCTGCCTAATTTTACCACTAATCCTCTTTCAATAATCTCCCGAATAATTCCCTTCATTTACATAGCTCTAAGTACCCAGAGACCTAATGCTTCTCATCCTGAAAACACATATGCCTGACACTTTAGAAAGAATTAAACTGCAGTCTCTGATTTGCTTTTATGCTCCTTAAACCTCATTTTCCTTACGATGTTTGCAATAGGCAATATAAGTGATAAAAGTTGCAAAGGATTAGGTTATATAATAAATAACAAATTCTCAGGAAATTAAATATTATTTAAAAAATAAAACTTAAAAGCAGGGATGAAAACATGGACTGCTTTTTTTACAAAAGTGGATGTGTGACCTTGAATACAGATGTTTACAGGATAGGTCAAGAGTTCAGCTTTGAAAAAGGGGCTTATGCAGATCATTTTATTGTGATATAACATTTATTTAAAGGAAATAAACTGAAGTAACCAAATTCAAAACCTGCAAATTCAGAGACTTTCCCTTTTGAATAATTGTATAAAATAGCTACAGATAATTTTATTTGAAGAAAGAGATCTCAGGCATAAAATGAGGAAACTAAACTGAGCAGCAAAACAGATGTTAAGTTGCTGACTTGTCATATTAAAATGAATATGTCCAATGAATTTTAAGCTTCTGCAATAAAAAATTTTCACTGAAATTTCATTGCACATATGGTATTATATTATTTACCAAAAAATAAGTCTTTTTAGATATGAATGGACTCTGTGTATGTGAGCTTTTGAAAGGTTTTGTTTAATCCAATTGTCCCATTTCAGCATCATCACTGTAAGTTTCAATCATTCTTGTTATCTATTTGTGCATGCAAGTTTATTTTTTTGAATAATAATTCAAAAAGACTAGGTACCATCTCATTCATTCTTCCTCCCTTCCTCCATTCGTGCCTCCATTCATCCTTTTTTCCCAGGGATGTTTTTCTCTCCAACATATATCCAAGCGAGGAGTAGTTTGTCATCAATATGAGTTAACATGAAAATTTTATTTTCCGATATTCTTTCATCAGTTTGAAGGACATGTTATTCTCAAAGGGGCAAAGGTGAGGTAAAATTCTGTCTGCAATGTATAATGCATTATTTAAAACGAGAGTGCTGGTGCCTCTTATTTTCCTGAATGATCCTTGTTTTATTATAAAACATGCTAAAATAAAAGCTTTTCTTTCATTCCCCATTACAGTGATCTGGTTGATGGTAATATATGTGGACCATAGTTTGTTTCAGAAGGGCAATATTTTGTTTGTTTTTTGTTTGATTTCAAATGTATTCATTTACTTATATATTTATATTGACAGATAAAAGTATATGTGTTTATTGTACACAACATGATGCGCTAAAGAATATATACCTTGTGGAATGGTAAAATCTAGCAAATTAAAATATGCATGACCTCAGTTATTTTTGTGATAAGAACATTTAACATTCACTCTTTAGCATTTATCAGAAATAAAAATATATCATCATCTATTATAGTTACCATGCTGTACAATAAGAGAAATATTTTAATATAATTTGGTACGGCAGTGCAGGGAGGTATGATGGCTCTGGTTTTGCTTCTAAAAATTGATGAAATTAACTTAAAGTTTAAAATGTTTGTAGACAATGAAGCTTTAAAAATCACATTATAAATATTTCTTTTGTCAATAGCACTGTTCATCTATTCACTAAATGCAATTTACTGTTATCAACTCCTTCATTCTTTGCTCTTGTCGCTCATTTCTATTCATTCTCTCTATTAATATCTTGATATTTGACATTGTGGTTTGAGAACAGTCATTTTGGGGCTCTTTATCATTTGAGTGCTGAAGTCTATATTCTCAGGTTCTGTCTTCCCAGGAGCTGGATGGGACTTGTGTTCTTCCTTTAGTTCTTCTTCATTTGTGATGGTTTTCCTTCCCATTTTCCCCCTTCTTAAATTATGTTGTGCAGTGATAGAGGGGATAGGTTTTGCTTCTGTTTACTCAATCCCCTATTCTTCCTTATGTTGATCCTCTGGATTTGTTCAATTTTGAAGCCAGACTGGGGATGAGGGCTGTGTTTTTTGCAGTTTTGAGATTTGATTAAGATGTGATGGAGGAGGTGTTGTTCAGAAGCTATCTACAGATCACAGTATCTGCTGACTGGAGAGTGGGCCCCTTGGAATCCACTTCCCTCCACATTATAATCTGTCCATGTGGAGGGAGCATATGTATTTTAAAATTCCCATTATCCAGTGCTTAATGTAGTGATATATTTTACTGAAAATTTTTAATTTAAAAATGATACTACAAATTTTTTTAGTGTCTCAGTTTCACTGTCTTCCTGATCACTAATAGAGTTTGACCAAGTGAATTAAAGTACACCTTCATGCTGTAGCAATGTAAATCCAGTTTCAGAAACATCTAACTGATTCCTACTCTACTATTTAGTCAATAAGACTGTTTTTAGTAATTGCTAGATTTTGACAGTATCCTAAACTGGAAAAGACAAAAGTATTTAACACTATATAAAAATGAAGTTTGAGTGGATTGCCTTAGCCCACGGGTTCAAGACCCGTCTGGGCTGGCGAGACCTCATCTCTACAATAAATCAAAAAATTAGCCGGGTGTGGTAGCGTGCGCCTGTAATTCGGGCTACTCGGAAGGCTGAGGGGGAAGGATCACCGGAGCCCAGCAGGTCGAGGCTGCGGTGGCTGGGAGTGGCCACTGCACTCCAGTCTGGGTGACAGAGTGAGACTCCAACTCAAAAAAAAAAAAATGAAGTTTGACTTGACTGATTCTATTACCTATTAAGAATGTGTTATTCAAGCTAGCAGTATTAGTAATAAAATACAAGATAATACACTATCGAACTAAATACCTCTGATTTGGCAATGGTAATATTAAGGTGTAAGCCCAGAAGCTTGTGCCTGACCACAGATTTACAATTTATAAGGGGAGAAGTAGAGACAGTCATGGGAGCTGGAATGACTTCTGAAATTAATTACCAGAGGACTCCACAGGCTAAGAGCTCAGTTTCCAACAAGACTGCTCACACTTCAGACACTAGCTGCAAGCTTAGGGTTTCCTAATCTCCCAGCAAACTCACTACAAATCTGGGACTTCCCACTGACAGTTCACATATAATAATTGACTATAATGACTGATATAACTTGGAAAAGTACTACAATTTTTATAGCAAAAAGTGCTATAATTGTTAAATTGTTATAGCAAACAGGATACAAATCAGTCAGCCAAAAAAAAAAAAAAAAGTAAGCAATGAGGTCTTAAGTGAGACCCAAGTGTGAAGCTTCCATGTCCTCTTCCTTCAGAGACAAGACACATCATACTGATATGTCTAACTCCCATCCTATTTATATGTAACAATATGCACAGGTTATTGGTAACCAGAGAGGCTCAGGCAAGCTTCAATTTCATTATGTAAGCATGATAGATTGATTCACTGGGCAAATGACTGAACTCAATTTCTATCCCCCATCCCCTTCCTGGAGGTCTAGCTTATAATACATGGCACAAAGTTACAAACTTCATGGTTGAAGTTATATATTCTGTATTTCTGGCATGGCTAGCCCCCATCTTGAGAGATCTTGTTTGCGTAGACTCTCTAGGGACTCTTGAGTCACTTTATTAGCATAAAGTTAGGTATGATCTGAGACACAAATGACAGTGACACTTAACAAAGACAAATAACACACAAATAACCAAGATGCTTCTATTACAGGAAAAATTACAAGGATTTAGAAGTTCCCAATGAGGAACCAGGAATAAAGGCAAGCCCAATTATTTATTACATAGCAATATCAGAGAAGATCCAGGTCTCTTCTCACTATGGTGATGAATGGGTTTTGGTTATATGCTTTTTTTTTTTTTAAATGATAGAAATGAACTTTGTTTCTACCACGTTTAATTATTTTATAAATGTTACATTTGTAATTATAGTTAAATTACATTTAACAGAAACATAAGTGGGTTATATTAAAACATTTTATATATAAACTGTTTTATATATACATATTACAGTGAGTAGAGTGTAATTACTTTCAATAAATAAAACTAACTTTAATAGTTTTTAAATTATTTTCAGACACTTTGTACTGAAAAACAATTTTGGTAAAGTCTTGGAATACAAAATCATGCACAAAGAACAGTTGCATTTCTATTCACCAAAAACAGGTTGAGAACCAACAAAGAACACAATTCTCTTCACAATAGTTACCAAAAAAAAAAAAAAAATTGGCATTCGCCTAACCAAAGAAGTGAAAACCCTATATACAGAGAACTACAAAACATTGTTCAAAGACATCAAGGGTGGCACAAACAAATGGAAAAACATCCCATGCTCATGAACTGGAAGAATAAGTACTATCAAGATGTTCATTCTACCCAAGGCAACTACAGATTCATTGCAATCCCTATCAAATTGCAACATCATTTTTCACAGACTTAGTAAAGAAAATACAGAAATTTATATGGAAACAAAGGAGCCCAACTAGACAAAGCAATCTTCAACAAAAGGATCAGAGTTGGAGACATCACAATTCCAGACTTCAAACTTCATTACAAAGTTACAATAACCAAGACATCATAGCATTGGTACAGGAATAGATACATAGAACAATGGAACAGAACAGAAAATATGGATATCAAACCATAGACCTTCAATAATTCATCTTTGACAAAGTTGACAAAAGTAAACATTGGGGAAAGTAAACAATATTTAGCAAATGATGCAGGGAAAACTGGCTAGCCACATGCAGAAGGATGAAACCAAACTTCTACTATAACCATATACAAAAATCAACTCAAAAAGATCAGCAACTTAAATGTAAAATCTCAAACTACAAGAAGCTTAAAATAAAACATAGTGACCACCTTCCTGGACATTGGAGTAGTTAATGAATTCATGGTCAAATCCTCAAAAGCTAATGCAGCAAAAGCTAAGATTGATAGTGACAGGTGGGACCTTATCAAACTGAAAAGATTTTGCATAGCACAGGAAATCATCAAGAGAGTAAAAAGACATGTTTTTTAAAAAAGCAATTCCATTTAAAGGTGGGCAAAGGACATGAACAGACACTTCTCAAAGAAAGACATTCAAGCAGTCAACAAATATATGAAAAAAATACTAAGACTCACTAATCATCAGAGAAATACAAATCAAAACTACAATGAGATATCACCTAACACTGAACAGGATTACTATCATTAAAAGTTTAAAAAACAACAACAGCAAAAACAGATGTCGGTACAGCTGTGGAGAAAAGGGAATTCTACACCGTTGATGGGAATGAGAGCTAGTTCAACCTTTGTGGAATGCAGTGTGGTGATTTCTCAGAGGACTAAAATTTAAGCTTCCATATGATCTAGTAATCCCTTTTTGGGGCTATACTCAGAGGAATGTTGGGAGCCAGTCTTGGAGGCCCACCGGATTGACAAAGTCCAGGTGCGCTGAGTACCACCGGCCGCAAAACGAGTCCAGGCAGCTGAGGCCCTTCTCTCTTCTGTCTTTGCTGTTGGTACGGCTGAAGAAATTCTGTGCAATCATGGAAGAAGAAAATGTCATATTGATGCGAAGTACTCACAGCTAACCTGAGAATGTCATGGTTCATTTTTCCATTTTCCCACTATGCCACTTGGCCTTTTCTAACATATGCAAGGGTTAAACTCTGAAGCACATTAAGAATGTTTTTTTTTTTTCACTTGGTCATAAGTTACTAGATATTGCTTGAGTAAAACATGATATAAGTATATTCACTCATTTGATTTAGAATTATGCAGTTTAGTGTTTAGACAAAATATTTTTAGAAGCACAAGTTTATAGTAAATTCATTATGAATTCATTATAAGTTCTAACACTAATCTAAGAGTTATGTAGGTGATTTATAACACTGTTTTCACTGACTTAGGATAAAGATTAATCGTTAATGTTTTTACTTATATCAATCGTTAAAACTCTAAGTTAATATTTATAGAGTGGGTTTTCACTGAACTCATAATATACTAATCAGACACTTTTATGATAAATTAACTAAGGACAGAAAGCAACCTTGGGGGCCTGAGAAACATTACTAAAAGCTTCTTTTGAGTTCTCTTTAGAAATAAACACTGCAGGATAAGAGAAAAGTAACGAAGACACCTGGACAAGAAAGGCGATTACAAAGCTCTGAAGGTCATAGAAGCCCCAGAAGGAGAACTACTGCTACATGAAGAACTTTGCACTTGGAAACTTTCTTGGGACATTTCAAGAACTGTAATTCGGGACTTTGGACTAAAACTATCATTTTTGGCTTTATGATAAAGACTCATTAACTAAAAGTAGATAGTGTTCTTGGCTTGTTTGTCGCTTCTAGACTGCTAGATGGTGGTAACTTTTAAAGCATATGTACGTGAAGGAATTTTCTTTTTCTTGCCCCTTTATGAATGGTATAAAAGCTCTGTGTTAACTAACATTAAATTGTCATATGTTCAGGAAGCAGGTGTCCGAGTATAATGTTTTCATCTTTCGCCTATCTGTCTTTCCTTCAGGAAACCTCACAACACGGCAGGGGCTGGACCCCTGCAGAGGAACATAAATCCTCTACCAAAAAGACACCTGCACAAGTCTGTCCATTGCAGTACTATTCACAAAAGCAAAAACATGGAACCAACCTAGATGTCCATCTAAAGTGGACTAGACAAAGAAAATGTGGTACATATACATATTAGAATATTATGCAGCCATAAAGAAGAACAAAATCGTGAATCTCATAGTTACATGGATGCAGCTGGAAACCATCTTCTAAGTGAACTATCACAGAAACAAAGAACTGAATACTACGTGTTCTCACTCTTAAGAGGGCCCTGATCATGGATCACAGGAGCACAGGGGATCAGCAGATTCTATACACTGCTAAAAGTGGGAAGGAGGAAAAAGGGATAGAGGGTCTGTGGCAACACACTGGATACTAAGTCCACTATCAGGGGGAGAGAGTGCTGCTAGAAATCCAAACTTCACCTTCATGCAACTTACTTATTTAGCAAATCCTCACTCATACCCCACAGCTCTAAACTTAAAAAAAACAAAAACAAAAGTATTTTCAGGGTCATTGACTCTTCTATATACTTTAAATTTTTTTTGTAGTGATTCAGTGACACTCTTTAAGAATCTGCCAAAGATTAAAAAAATTAAAACCCATATATAAAAATAGAAAGAAATAGAAACCTTTACTTTCAGAAAAAGCGTGCCATTTGTAGGTAAGGAAAGACAAATATTTTCATTTTAAGAAAACAGCAATCCATAATGATCATTTGACATGCTCTATAAGTCATTCTAGTTTATGTTTTCCTTTAATTTAAAAAAATAACTTGCTAAAAATAAAATGCCTCTGTGAAGTGCAAATGTTCAATTAAGACTTGGGATTTGAAGCAGTGTGAATATATGTAAACAATTTTCAGATTTTTTATCTAAATGCTTATTTCAAATTGCCTAACAATTAAAGAAAATTACCTCAGTAATAAATGTTTACTGCCTGTGAAGTACCAAAGGTATTGAAATACAAACTTTAGACAAATAAATGTTACAGAGTTTAATTGAGCAAAGAATGAGTCTCCAGTGAGACAGCCACCAGAACAAGAATAGGTCCAGAGCAACTCCTGACTGCCACATGATCAGATAACATTTATGGACAGAGAAAGGAAAGTGATATACAGAAAACACAAATGAGGTATAGAGACAGCTGGATTGATTACAGCTCATCATTTGGTTTATTTGAACATAGAACAGTTGCTCATCTATGATTGGCTAAAATTCTGTTACTCATACAAGAGTAGATTACAGTCTGTATACACATCTGGTTAGGCTACAGTATACTATATATGGAGATAACTTTTAAGTAAAACTTAATATATGTAAGGAGACAGATTTAAGCTAAACTTAATTTAACAAAGGTTATTAAAAAACACAATCCTTTGTGTTAGGGTTATTCAGAGAAACACAATCAATAGAATGTGTATATGTATGTGTATATCTATAACATTTATTAAAAGTAATTTGCTCACGGCCATTGTTTTACTAGACTCTGGTGTGGTCATGTACTCTTTGAGCTGTGTCTACTGCCATGTTTCCTAAGCTCACGTCCCCTCCGCTACCTTGGAGAGGTGAATCCTCTCTCTCACACTTACTTTCTAAATAAATTATTTTTTCTAAACTAAAAAATTAAAAAATAAAAGTAGTTAGTTCATGTAATTATGGAAGCTGGTGAGTCTAAAATTGTCAATGTGGACCAGCAGGCTGAAGACCCAGGTGAGCCAACAGTACTGTTCCAGTCTGAAGGCTGGCAGGCAGAGATCCAGAAGAGCTGATAGTACAGATCAAGTCAGAAGGCTGTCTGCTGAAGAATCCCTTCTTTTTCTCTGAGGATTCCCATTTGTTTTATTCAGGTCTTCAACTGATTGGATGAAGCCTACCCACATTATGAAAGATAATCTGCTTACTCAAACTTAATTGATTTAAATGTTAATCCCATCCAAAGATAACCTTTCAAATTGGTACATAAAGTTAACCATCATACTCTCAGACTACTGAATCACATTCAGTTATCAGAACAGACATCTTAACACAAATATTAACACAAAGGACTGCACTAAAGCCAAATGTCCTGGATTTATGCCTGGTTTCAATTATTTACTCCAAATAAAACCTTGGTAAAAAACATTTAACTCTCTGAACTTCGGGTTCCAAATACATAGAAATAATAATGAAACTAACTTGCCTCATGACAATCAATAAGTTCAGGGTGTTAAATCACTCTGTTAAGGGGGAAAACACAAATTAGCTAATTTGGGCCAATTTTTTTTTTCTTTTTCAACATAAATTTGTATGGCCAATTTTTTTTTTCTTTTTCAACATAAATTTGTATAACTAATAAGTACTACAGCTAAGGAAAATATTGAGTTGGCCTGATCTTTTATCTAGTGCCCTTTTGCTAGTACCACACTGTTTCTGCAGATGTATGTTGTCTTTTAACCACACTACCAAACAGATTAATTTATTCTTAAGAATCAATATCAGTAGCAGTAATTGTGGTGGTAGTTGTGTTGGTGGTGATGATAAGCCCCAGTCTATGGAGTGAGAGATGCTACTGTCACTTCTAATATCTGAACATTGGTCTCAACCTCAATTCATTTTAAAAGCAGCACCTAATGAATGCATCCTATTTGAAAGTTGCACCTGGGACATTAACGCTAAATGTGTATGTACTGGAAGTTGAGAGAGGGGACAGATCTATTATTTGTTTAAAAAGCTGAGAAAACACTAGCTAGAGTTCAGGGCTAAATATCTTTAGCTCTGTGGACTAGGATATTGGTGGAGTAAGACTCATTATGATTTGCTAGTGAAGAGATTAAAAGTACACATATTGAGAATAAATCAAATATACTTATATAAATAAAAATGTTTTGAAATGATTATAAATTAGTATGTTTTTAATAAAACTGTGATTCCAGAAACAGCAGATTATGGAAAATTTCTTTCTGAAAAATACATTTTGAAGGAAAGACATTTTCTACCTTTAGTCTGAAGAAGATGCAAAGTAATTTGTTATTTCTTGGAACTTTAAAACCTACATTATGTATAACCAGACTAATACATGGCAGCAAAATTGGAGATGTCAGCGTGAGATAAGTAAACAAAAAGATAACTTATTTAGTATCTGGATACTTTATGCAGTCTGTCTCAAAAATAAGAATAGTAACTGTTTTTACATCCTAGCAGTATTTTAAGCATTAAGGGAGGTATTAGATGCTTTAAGAAATCCCTGACATACTCAATAAATGCCATGTATTGTTATTACTATTCTATTTTAACTTGTAAAAGGGTGCTGTGTTGGAGTAATTCAACTTTGATTTATGCTTCTGAGTTATCATTTGGTGAGTTAAGCTAGTGAACTAATCTGCATCTCCTGTAACTTTTGAAGCTGATGCTCTTCCACCATTTCTGAAAAAATAGTGCTTGAGAAGTGTCAGGAAAATAATAATTCCTCCAAAAGAATCCACTTAGAAACAAGCAATTATTCTGTAAAGAATGAAAATAAAATATTCTGAGGTCTCTATGTTTCAGTCTAACCACAGATTCAAAAACTACACAACATAGGTACATTTAAGATATTATTTGGCGTTACTTTCATTTTGTGAAACTTAAAAATGGAAAATGAACAATTTTTATGAAGTGTATGTTATCTTTTCTGCCTTTTCTAGTACTTTCTAACAGGATGAGTTGCAACATACACATTTTTGTTATGCCTAGATTAAAGTTTAAGCTATGTTTTACACAAGGTATACACTGGGTAGACATTGGGAACTCTAAAAGTGAGACAGGATGGAAGGGAAGTTGAAAGATTACCTAATAGATACAATCTTCAATATTTGGGTGACAGTACTATAAACACAATCCCTGCTATACAATATGCCCGTGAAAAAAAATATGCACAGTGCCTCTGAATCTGAAATTTTAAAAGTATATATGTTTTTACCTGGTAAATTATAGGAGGTGAAAAACTAGAATAACTAGAAAGAAATGCAAATAATGAATATAGACAAATGAATATAGACAGAAGATGAATTGCTAGCTATTCTGTATTCTTCTCCTTCGTGATATAATTTTATCTTGCTAGGTTACAATTTTATTTTATGTATGAATGAATCAATATAAACTTAAATATATTCTTATCTATATATATGCACATATTTATTTATTCAGTTATTATAATACAGGAAAATCTTAAAATGTAAAAATGTTCTTTAACTTTTTGAAATCCATTCTTATCACACACATACACAATATCATGGTCTTTTTAAAAACCAAAGGTCACACTTTTTTCAATATCCTTTCTGATAATTTTTGCATTGCAAACTATATATATATATATATATATATATATATGTATGTATGTATGTATGTATGTATGTATACATCATTTTCCATTTGTGTTTTTTTCTAGGAAATACAAACAGGTTCTTTTTATTCTGTAATTTACTTGGTATACTAACATACTTTATTTGTCATGTTGAACTTTTCAACATTTATTTACTTAATGGAACAATGCACAGAATTCCCCCATATGTTTACAGAAAAATGAATATGTTGCCTTTGAAGGCAGATGTATACTCGGCAGTGAGCAGTAATTTTTAAAGAAAGCATCTCTAAAAATTAAAAGGATGAAAAGAACAGATATTTCAGGTGAGTTACAAACAATATGTGATTTTAAGAATGCATGTGGCATTTTGAAAAAGAGAAAATGTAGATTTGGAGCAATATCAAATTAATTATTCTAGCTTGTTGAGAGACTATCTCACATATCGACTTGTTCCAGTTCATAAGTCCCTAAATAACATTTTTACATAAAGCAATTCATTTTTTTCTTCATTAGATTTAGTTATAATTGGAAGTTTAGAAATCTTGGAGTAATTTCAAAAACAATCTTTCTTACTTAGTGAGTTTTCTCATGTTATCACAAATCACAGTGACAAAAACAACATCAATGTGGACCTCATCAAGAAGAAAAATAAGGAAATCTTAGAAATCTAGAAGAGGTATGTTAGTTTAAGGTTTCAACCAACTAGTGAAATAGTAAACAAAGGAAAGAGAACTTATTGCATATATTCCTACTACCCTTAATACACAATGCTATGTAATGAAACATATTAAGTAGAGAAATTTTATTTATAAGTCAGTCCCTTGAAGGATATATTTAAGTGGCAACCAACAACTGTTTACAGAGCATAACTTATTTATAGCAATACACTTCCACTATGATAATGACAGCAAGTATGCCTCTTTGTTGTTAGTAAGAACTGTAAGATCAACACTTTTTAAATCTCTGTATCAAGAAGATTTTGAGTAGTTATTGCATTCAAATATTATTGATACACTTGTTTAACTTTCTTCTGTAACTCCCATTATTTTCTACTGAATCTGAGTGAAGTAATTTACAGTGATATAGAAATTGCCTAGCCGGGCTCTGTGGCTCAGCCTGTAATTCCGTGCCTTTGGGAGGCTGAGGTGAGCGAATTGCCTGAGCACGTGGGTTCGAGACCCGCCTGGGCAGCAAGACCTCATCTCTACAATAAATCAAAAAATCAGCCGGGCGTGGTAGCACATGCCTGTAATTCCAGCTACTCAGAAGGCTGAGGCGGAAGGATCGCCGGAGCCCAGCAGGTCGAGGCTGCGGTGGTCGGGAGCGGCCACTGCACTCCAGTCTGGGCGACAGAGTGAGACTCCAACTCAAAAAAAAAAAAAAAAAAAAAAAAAGAAATTGCCTACTATTAATTAGCAGCATTATTTCTTCTAGAAATCGTGTTTAATATAGTATGCATATGTGTGAAATGTTAACAATTTGAAAATAATTACAGTATTTCCCTTATTAAATATATACATATACATTATCACAAATCACCTGAAGTTTTTACATTTAGCTAGTTTTGTCTGCACTGATCATAATTTTTACAAAGGAAAATTATAGGCTTTGGAAAGAGAGGAAAAGTTAGTACTATCCCTTTTCATAAGAAAATGTTATAACTTATCAAGTTCTTTTAATGAATTTACATTAAGAGAAATACCAATAAAACTGAGAAAAAAAATTCATGAAATTGTTGCTTGATTGCTTTTGTACTATGCATTATAAATAATAACATCTTAATATCTTAAACTTAACACTTTCATTTAAGAGCAGAGGCAAAATTTTTCAGTTTTAAATTAGAAGATACAGAATATTTAATATTTTCAAAAGCTCATTACATGGGCAAATAAATATTCAATACATTTTAAATTTTAAGAAAATTAAATCTTTTAATAAGGATAATTATATGATTTACTATTATCCTATCATATTTCAAGATGTAGTAAAATTAAATCTAGATTTATAATGGTAGATGGAAATGACTGAAATAATACAAATGGAAGATATAAAATGGTAGGCATAATATTAAAGTTGATTTTTTTTCTGAATAGTACTGCTTTTCTTTACAAAAATTCTCCTTAAATGGAGTTTTTTACTAAATTGGCTATTTTCATTTTGAAATGTCAAATGAACTTGACATTACTTATAAACGTAATTTCTCCCATTTTAGACAGATCTAGTTAGTGATAGGTCGATGATTTGATTTAGCTGGAGTGTAATTTCAATAACAATGTTAGAAACAGCAACTCTGAAGTCACTTCACCTATGATAATAACTCATTGTAGGCTTGAATCAGGACCAGTGAATAAGCCTTGGTCCAAAGATTTTAATAATAACGTCATAAAGTTCAATCATTAACTCTAGAACCATACTCTAGGTATATGCACAAGTTCTGTTCAAATATACTAATCTAGCTCCAAGTGTCTTATATGAAAAAAAGGGAAAGAAGTAGTGTCTCTTTCATGATAGGTACTCAAAATGTTAACTTCAATTATTATATGCATAAGTGAATTATTCATTAAAATATTGCACTGTTTTTATAGTGTGTTTAATGCATCATCTATGCTTTTTTCTTCTTAAGATCATTATTTAAATAGCTTCTTTAAGCATTGTTAAAGAGTGGTAACCTGATTACCCACTCTATCTTGCTCACAATTTATTCTCAATTATTAGTAGATTAACATGAATAAGATTGGTACTTTATTTTACCTACTTATCACACTTGAGAGACTAGCATTAAGTTTAGACATATTTAAGTATAACATGATATTTCATTGTTATGCTCACTTAAGCATTCAAAAAAAGACATTATTTGAATGTGAAAAGTTCAGTATCCTTTATTTCATACAGAACTTCAAAGAACCATACTCAGAAATACACAAAATCCAGCAAATGCTAATATAGAAAACATCTTATTTTACTATTCAAGAAGTTGGAAATAGCTAGAGAGTTACACAGCACTATAATATAAAATGGAGAGATGAAAAGACAAATTCTTTTTTAAAATTTTATTTTTATTTTACAGATGTGGGTACAATTCAAAGCTAGGCATACAAGTGGTCATCATACAGGTGACATTTGGGCCTCCCATTGGTCCCCACTTGAACTGGTTTGAGATGAGGTACCTTAATGATGTTATCTGTCACCCCTCCCCTGGCAATTTCCCACTACTGCCAATCCCTTTCTTTTGGTGTTATGATAAATGTTCAGGGTCCACTTATGAGTGAGAACATGTGGTATTCAACTCTTTGTTTCTATTTTAGATCACTGAGTACGATGACTCTAAATCCATTCAAGTTGCTACAAAGTCCATAATTTTGTCCTTCTTTATGGCTGCATAATATTCCATTGTGTATATTCCTTATCCAGTTCACATTCAGTGGGCAGCATAGTTGATTCCTTATTTTTGCTGTTGTGAATAATGCTGCAACAAACATGTGTGTGCAGGTATATTTTTATAGAATGATTTGAGTTCTTCTGGGTATATTCCCAGAAGGGGGATTGCTGGGTAATATGGAAGGTCAATTTTTAGATCTTTCAAGAATTGCTACACTGCTTTCCATAGAGGTTGTACTAGTTTACACTCCTACCAACAGTATCTATTGTTTTTTGAGTTATTGAAGATGGCCATCCTGACTAGTGTTAAGTGATATCTCAGTGTGCTTGTAATTTTCATTTATTTGATGATTAATGAGTCTCAGAATTGTTTCTGTGTATCTGTTGGTTGCTCATATGTCTTCTTTTGAGAAGTGTCTATTTATATATTTTGCCCACTTTCTAACACGGCTGTTTTTGTTGTTGCTGTTGTTTGTGGTTTTTTTCCCCCTTTTGACACATTTGAGTTGCTTGTAGATCCTGGATGGTAGGCCTTTGCCAGATATGCAGTTGGCAAATATTTCTTCCCATTTTGTAGGTTGTCTCCCACTTTCTTGATGGTTTCTTTTGATTTACAGAAGCTTTTCAGTTTGACGAGGCTCCACTTGTCTATCTTCTCTCTTATGGCATGGGCATTTGGAGTTTTGATCAGGAATAGTTGCCTATCCAAATTTCTGTAAGGGTGAATCCTGCATTTTCTAAGATTCTTATAGTTTGAGGTTTTATGTTTAGGTCTTTGATCCATTTAGAGTTGATTTTTGTTTATGCTGATAGGCAGAGGTCCTGTTTCAATTTCCTGCATGTGAACAGTCATTTTTCCCAGCACCATTTACTGAATAGGTCCTCTTTTCCCCAGTGTTTGTTGGTGGAGGCTTTGTTGAAGATGGGTTGGTTGAGAAATTGAGGTTTTGCTTCCAAAATCTCTATCCTGTTCCATTGTTCTATATGCCTGTTCTTGTACCAGTACCAGGCTGTTTTGATTACTGTAGGCTTATAGTACAGTTTAAAGTCTGGAAGTATGATACCTTCTGCTTTGTTTCTTTTGCTGAGAATTGTTTTGTCTATTTGTGGTCATTTATGTTTCCATAAGAATTTCTATATTGTGATTTTCAGTTCTGAGAAGTATGCTATTGGTAATTTAATGGATATTACATTGAATTTGTAGATTGCCATTGGTAAGATGTACATCTTAACAACACTGATTCTTCCAATCTATGAGCGTGGAATATCTTTCCATTTGTTCGTGTCTTTGATTTTTTTCAGCAATGTTTTGTAGTGGAAGAACACATTCTGCATTCCCCTATGTTTGATCAATTATATATTTTTAAAAGTTTTTAGTATGTCTTGCCAAGACTCTTGAGTTGAAGACCACTAGGAATATATCTATAGTTTACCAAGTGGAATGTATGACTTCTTGCAAGTAAGGAAAAGCCCTCATCATAGAAAACAATGACACCAGTAGAAAAGAAATAGAAAGACCCTCATCCATCCTTGGGACTTTACTGGGGTAATTTTGGGGAAGATCAGGGAGCAGGGATTTGCACTAAATCAGTTACTGTCAGAAAGTAGGGAGAATTCTATGATAGTGCTTTTTAATAAATCTTGCTGATAGAAAAAGCAAAGTAGATCCCTTATAATACTGCAATTACTAAAGAAGTAGCAATCACTCATTTTAGCTGAGAAAGTGATGTTTGGTATTTTGTGGTTTTTACAGTGATTCTGCTTTTATTTCATTTTACCATGCAGTATAATGTTGATGTTCTGGAAGATTCTGTATTTTCATCTGGAGAACAACATAACCTAGCTGTGTGCATCATACCAATTTCTGAAAGTCAGATATATTCCATTTTTCTCATTCAGCATATTATTACCATTCAGAGATTATGTTGCTAGCAAGAGAGATATACAGAAATATAGATGAATAGTAACTAAAAAGACTCATGCTCTTTCACCACTCTGTGCATGTTTGTATGTATATATGTATTTGTGTGTATGCAAAATATGCCTAGTGTTGTTAAAATTTTGCATATAATTATATACCCTTTCAAGCATATGTCTAATATCTCAGAATTCATTCATATCCATCAAATATTTATTAAATAATTAGTATGTTCACATGCTGGGGACACAGCAGTGGAACAAAATAGAATTTTTTTTTTTCCCCACCAAGAAATAGTTGTGGAAAGAAATACAGATCAATTTTTTTTAAATACCTACAAAAAAGTATGTATTTTTTCAGATAATGGTAAATTATACGCCATTATGCCTGGGTGATAAGGGAAGTTCTCACTACATAAGTGCAGTGCTCAAAAAAAAAATAAAAATGCAAATATGGTGCGTTTGGGAGAAAAGCATGCCAGGTAGACAATAGAAGTAGCAAATTCAAGTACCCTGAGGCACAATGTATATGTTCTATCAAAGAGCATAGATGAGACCAGCAGAATATAACTGAGTAACCTAGGAAGACAAAAATAGCGATGGGGTCACTCTGGTGGGGCATATGTCAGATTTTCAATATGTTTGTGATATAACTGGTCTTAGTTTTCAGAGGCATCAGTCTGGCCATTGACAGAGAATAGGGTATGATACTTGGTTAAGGTGAAAACAGTAAGAATTGTCCAAAGGAATTGCAATAATCTAGGGTAAAAATATCATGGTGCAAGCCAGAGTGGAAGCAGTAAAGGTAGTAAAAATGTCTTCTCATTCTAAATGTATTTCAAGGTAGAAGCTTTCCTGATGGCAGATCTCAGTTCCAGAAGGCATCATAATGAGGTTTGGGAGGAATAGGTAACGGAATGAAATTTAAAAATTTGCAAAACCATGCAAAGATATATGTTTAAGGGATTACACTATCAAGTTTGGGGAATTTTTGTCATTATTGATGAAGTTAGGGAGAGAAGTAAGATCAGGTTGTTCTCAGTCTCCGAGGCAGACTGTGGTGAGGCTGTTAGCTTGCGAAGCCATAATGAGTTTTTTCATATAGGGAAAGGATGGAAATAGGAAATACATTTAAAGTGTGTAGAGACAAAGGAAGGTATTTATGTCGATTTATGTTCACATCAGTATTCTAATAAAAGCAATCTAAGTGTCTGAAAAGAATTTGATAAATTTTGTTACATATTTTCATGTTAGAAACTTATGTCCACATGTATATTTAATTACAAAAGTCAAATAAAAAGGAAAAAAGAAAAACCATCTGAAATTTATATTTAATTCATTTAAAATTATGTGTGTATAAAAATGGAAGTAAACCAAAAAGTCAATATTAGGAATTATTTGGCCATAGTACTAATTTTATTTTCACATTTAAAATATATTTTCTCAGCTGGGCTCGGTGGCTCAGCCTGTAATCCTGCACCTTTGGGAGGCTGAGGTGAGTGGATTGCCTGAGCCCCTGGGTTTGAGACCCGCCTGGGCAGGCGAGACCTCATCTCTACAATAAAATCAAAAAATTAGCCAGGAATGGTAGCGCGCACCTGTAATTCCATCTACTCGGAAGGCTGAGGTGGAAGGATCGCCGGAGACCAGCAGGTCAAGGCTGTGGTGGCCGGGAGCGGCCACTGCACTCCAGTCTGGGTGACAGAGTCAGACTCCAACTCAAAAAAATAAAAAATAAAAAATAAAATATATTTTCTCTAATTTCTTACAAAGAACATATATTGACAATACAATTAGAAAGATTATTGTTGGTACAAGATCATTAAATGTGAGTAAATACATAAATTATGCCTGAATGGTTTTCTGAATAAAAACAGATTAATATAATAGTCATGAGAAAGCCGTTGGTGGAATGTAAGCTTTTTTTTTAATCAATATTTTTTGTTATGATATTATGGGGTACAGTTAAGGGTTCAGTATATAAATATGCTTCATTCAGGCACCCTTGTTGATAAGAGGTGTCTCCCCATCCCCAGACAAATATTTAACTATCGTTAATCCCATCTCCCTTCCCCTCCCTACCCATAGTTTCCCACCACTATCAGTCACTTTCTTATAGTATTATGTTGGATGTTCAAGGTCCACTATATGAGTGAGAACATGTGATCCTCAGATCTTTGTTTCTGTGAGAGATCAGTCAGTATTATAGACTCTAGTTCCAGTCAGGTTGCTGCAAAATTCATGACTTTTTTCTTTTTTATGGCTGCTTTTTTAGTATTCCACCATGTATATGTACCACATTTTTTTAATCCAGTCCTCTTTTGATGGACAGCATGGTTGCTTCCAGGTTCTGCTATTGTGAACAATGCTGCGATAAACAAACGTGTGCAGGTATCTTTTTTATAGAGTGATTTGAGTTCTTCAGGGTATATTCTCAGTAGGGGGATTGCAGAGTCATATGGGAGGTCAATATTTAGAGATTTTAGGAATCATCATACTGTTTTCCACAGAGGTTGCACCAGTTTGCACTCCCACCAACAGTGTAGAAGTGTTCCCTTTTTGTCACACCCTCTCCAGCAACTGTTATTTTTTGAGTTATTGATAATTGCCATTCTAATTGGAGTTAGGTGGTATCTCAGTGTGCTTTTGATTTGCATCTCTCTGATGATTAGTGAGGTTGAACATTTTTTCATGTGTCTGTTGGCTACTTGGATGAATTCCTTTGAGAAGTGTCTGTTCATATCTATTACCCATTTTATAATGGGTTTGTTTGTTTTTTTCTTTTCAGCACATTTGAGTTCCTTGTAGATCCAAGATCTTAAGGCTTTGTCAGACCTGGAGTTGGCAAATAAATTTCCCCAGTCTGTAGGCTGTCTCCCTGCTCTCTTGATGGTTTCTTTGGCTTTGCAGAAGCTTGTCAGTTTAATGAGGTCCCACTTGTCAATCTTATCTCATGGCCTGTGGGTTTCAGGTTTTGTTCAGGAATTGGATGCCAGTTCCAATTTCCATGAAGGTATGTCGTTCATTTTGTAATGTTCTTATGGTTTGAGGTTTTACATTTAGGTCTCTGATCCATTTAGAATTAATTTTTGTGTATGGGGATAGATAGGGGTCCTGTTTCAATCTTCTGCATGTGGTCAGCCAGTTTTCCCAGCACCATTTACTGAATAGGTTCTCTTCTCCCCAGTGGTAGGTGGTGGAGGCTTTGTCAAAGATGAGTTGGTTGAGAAATTGAGGTTTTGCTTCTGGAATCTCAATTCTATTCCATTGGTCTATATGCCTGTTCCTGTACCAATACTAAGCTGTTTTGAAGATTGTAGCTTTATTGTAAACTTTGAAGTCTGGTAATGTGATACTAACCGCTTTTTTTTTTTTATTTTTTTACTGAGGATTATTCTGGCTATTCTTGGTCATATGTGTTTCCATATGAATTCCTGTGTTGTTTTTTCTAGGTCTGAGAAGAATGTTGCTGGTAATTTGATGGGTATTGCATTAAGTCTGTGGATTGCCTTAGGTAAGATGGACATCTTCACAGTGTTGATTTTTCCAATCCATGAACATGGGATATTTTTCCACTTGTTTGTGTCATCTTTGATTTCTTTGAGCAGTGTTTTGTGGTTTTCATTGTAAAGGTCTTTCATGTTTCTGGTTAGGAAGATGCCAAGTTATTTCATTTTTTTGTGGCTATTGTGAATGGAATTGTGCTTTTTATTTGGGTTTCTGTTTGTTTATTATTAGTATAAAGAAATGTGATTGTCTTTTGCACATTTATTTTATATCCTGAGACTTTGTCAAAGGCTTTTATCAGTGAAAGGAGGTTTTTAAAAGATTCTCTTGGGTTTTCAAGGTACATGATCATGTCATCTGCAAAGAGAGATAGCTTGACTTCCTCTTTTCCTATCTGAATACCCCTGATTACCTTCTCTTATCTGATGCTTTAGCCATGACTTCCAATACTATATTGAACAGGAGTGGTGAGAGTGGGCATCCTTGTCTGGTTCCAGTTTTCAGGGGAAGTGGGTTCCAATTTTTGTCCATTTAGGATTATGCTGGCTGTGGATTTCTTGTAGATGGCTTTTACTATTTTGAGATATGTTCCCTGTATGCCTAGATGTTCGAGGGTTTTTATCAAGAAGCGGTGCTGGATTTTATCAAAAGTTTTTTCTGCATCTAGTGATATAATCATGTGGTTTTTGTTTTGACATCTGTTGATGTATTTAATTACATTTCTGGTTTCATGAATGTTGAACCAGCCTTGCATCCCAGGGATGAAGCCTACTTGGTCATGATGGATGATTTTTGAGATGTGTAGTTGAATCTGGTTTGCTAAGATCTTGTTGAGAATTTTAGCATCTATGTTCATCAAAGATATTGGCCTGTAGTTCTCTTTCTTTGTTGGATCTTTACCTGGCTTGGGTATCAATGTGATGTTAGCTTCATAAAATGATTTGGGGAGGGTTCCATCTTTCTCAATCGCCTGAAATACCTTCAGTAGGATTGGAATCAGCACCTCCTTAAATGTCTTGTAGAATTCTGCTGGAAAGTCATCAGGTCCAGGGCTTTTTTTTGTAGGTTGTCTTCTTATTACATAGTCAATTTCCTTGATTGTTATTGGTCTATTTAGGATCTCAATTTCTTCTTGTTTCAACCTAGGCAGGTTGTATGATGACAGAAAGTCCTCCATTTCCAAAAGGTTTTCATGTTTATTTCCATACAAGTGTACATAGTACTCTCTAATGATCATTTGTATTTCTTCAGGGTCAGATGTGACTTCATCATTTGTGTTTTTGATTGTGTTTATTTGGGCTTTTTCTCTTTTCTTGGTCAGTCTAGCTAGGGGACTATCATCTTGTTTATCCTTTCTAAGAACCACCTTTTTGTTTCATTTATTTTTGGGGTTATCCTTTTGTCTTCTATGTCCTGGATTTGGGCTTTTATTTTGGTGATCTGGATTCTTCTGCTGAAATTAGGGTTTCTGTGGTCTTGCTTTTCCAGTTTTTTTAGGTGGCTTCTTAGGCTGTTAATTTGTGATCCTTCCATTTTCTTCATGTACATTTGTAGAGATATAAATTCCCCTCTCACTGCACCTTTCATGGCATCCCAGAAATTTTGGTAAGATATTTCTTCATTTTCATTTGTTTCCAGGTATCTTTTAATTTCTGTTTTGATTTCATCTTTGACCCAGGAGTTGTTTAGCATCATGCTGTTTAGTGTCCATGTCTTTATGGATTTGGGGGGGACCTTGTTGGTGTTAATGATTATTTTCATTCCACTGTGGTCTGAGAAGTTGCATGGTAGAATTTCAACCCTTTTAAATTTGCTTATGCTTGATTTATGATCAAGTATGTGGTAGAGCTTAGAGTACATTCCATGTGGTGATGAGTAGAATGTATATTCTGTGGTCTTTGGATGGAGGGTTCTGTAGGTATCAATTAAGTCCATTTGATCAACAGTCCCATTGAGGTGTAGATCTCATTGCTGATTTTTTGTCCTGATGATATGTCTAGGGTTGTGAGTGGGATATTAAAGTCCCCAGCTATGATGGTATTGGAGTCGATTTTTTTTTAGTTTACCTAGGAGCTGCTTTATGAAAGCTGGTGTTCCTATGTTTGGTGCATGTATGTTTAGGATGGATATTTCTTGTTGATGGATTGAAACTTATCATTATGTAGTGGTCTTCTGAATCTTTTTTAATTTTTGATAGCTTAAAGGGTATTTTGTCTGAGATTAAGATCGTGACTCTGCCTTTCTTTTATGTTCCATTCACCTGAAAATTTGTTTCCCATCTTCTGACTTTGAGTCTGTGAGTGTCCTTTCCAGTGGGGTGAGTTTCTTGAAGGCAATAGATTGCTGCCTGGTGATATTTTATCCATTTTGCCATTGTATGTCTTTTCAGTGGTGCATTAAGTCCATTCACATTCAAACTAATTATTGAAATGTGAGAGTTGATCCCTCTCATAATGTTCTAACAGCGTTGTTGTTCTTCCTGTTTGTGTATTGTCTTTCTTTTGGTTTTAGAGTTGGATCATGTGTGTTTTTAATCTTTTGCCTGTACTCTTGTGAAGAACGTTGTTGTTCTTTTTTCCTTTTCTTCTGTGTTCAGTACTTTCTTAAGTGTTTCTTATAGGGGTGGTCTTATGACAGCATAGGTTCTTAGGGATTGGATATCATGGAAAGATTTCAATTCTCCCTCACTGATGAAGCTTAGGTTGGCTGGGTAGGTTATTCTCAGTTAAAATTGTTTATCTTTTAGAACTTTGAAGATAGGGCTTCAACCTCTCCTCACCTGGAGGGTTTCTGTAGATACATCTGCTGTTATTCTAATTGGTCTTCCCTGGTAGGTGGTCTGATCTTTTTCTCTTGCAGTCTTTAGGATTTTTTCTTTTATACCTACTTTGTTTAGGTGAATTATTATATGTCTGGGAGTTGGTCTTCTCATTTTTTGTCTTGCAAGGGTTCTCTGAATCTATTGTGTTTGAATATTTTCATCCTTGATGAGATAAGGGAAGTTTTCTTGAATGATTTCATGAAATGTTTGTTCCAGTGTGCCCTCTGTTTCTCTCTCTGCCTCAGGAAGGCCAATTACTCTTAGGTTCTGTCTCTTGAAGTGATCAGTCATCTCTTGAAGGTTTTGTTCTGTCTTTTTGAGTTTCTTTTCTATGCTTTTGACAGTTTGGGTTAGTTCTGTGTTTTGGTCTTTGAGCTCTGAGATTCTTTCTTCTGCTTGGCTAATTCTGCTTTCCATGCTTATTAGTTTGTTATTTATTTTCATCACAGTATTCTTTACTGCTGTTATTTCTGACATCAGCTCTTTCCTATTTTCTTCTTGTCTCTCCTCAATTTTTAAAATGTTCTCATTAATGTCTTGATGTCTGGGTTTGTTGCATGTGACCAGTCATTCTGGGGGCTCTTCATTGTGTGTGTTCCGGAATCTGTTTTCTCAGTTTCTGATTTCCCGGGGGTCTGTATGAGACCTATATTCTTCTTTTGGTTTTTCTGCATTTGTGCAGTTTTTTCCCCTCCCAACTTTTTCCTTCCCTCCATGTCACCATCTTCTTTAATTCTGTTATTCAGAAGTAGAGGGATTGCTTTTACTTCTGTTTGTTCAATCTCTTATTCTTTATGTATGCCCTCTTTGTTCAATTCTGGAGTTGCACTATAAGTTGGGGGTGGTCCTTTTTGCAGTTTTGAGATTTACTTAAGGGGGGAGCTGTGATTCAAAATCTTTCTGCAGGTCCTGGTATTTGCCGACAGGTGTATGGATAATCTGAAACCCACTTCCCACTGCCTTGGAATCTGTCCATGCAATGGGGCTGTAGGTTTACTCCCTGAAATAAAATGTGGTTAGCAGAGGGAAGAGAATGGAGCAGACAGTGGGGGGAAGTGGGGGTGGAGAGAGAGAGGAGTAAGGGGGGAAACAGATGAGTGTACCAACAAATGGAGAGAGAGACCTAAAGTGAAACAGATAAAAACAATAGACCATGGCTACAGACTAATCAACTCCCATACATAAAAAATAAAACATACAATAATGCTAACATACAAGATAACCAACCACCTTATTGGTGTGCTGTTCCTCTATATAAAGATATGGTTTACAGAGAGGAGAAAAGAGAAGAAAAGGAACAGGAAAAGAAAAAAAGAAAGGAACAAAGCGGTAGGAATAGAATTAAGTCATTAAACTAACAGAGCCAATCAAGCACACTCTGAGACTTTTCGTTTAAGTCCAATGTCCGTTCAGCTCTGATTTTTAGCTGTCTTTTCAAGTCGGTAAATTAGTTCACAGTTAGGGTCAGTTGCCTCTGATCTGCTGTGAAGGACAGTTCAGATCACCCTCTGTTCACCACTCAAATCTGGCCTGTGTCTGATTTTCAAGCTTGTTTCTGCCGTTTCAGTGTTGTTACCTTGAATTGCCAGCAGGTGGTGCTATCTCAGCTGTTCCCCACAGAGGGAGTGGAGCTGGACAGGAATTGGGCAGAGGCCTGAGATGAGAGCCTGCTTCAGGGCACATGGGAGGAGACCCACAGCCAGCAGGACATCACAGTGGCAGCAGAGGTGGCAGCGATCCCAGCAGATCTTGCCTGCAGGGGCTTCAAGGAGTGAAGTCGTGGATCACCTCAGGCACGGGTGGCGCAATGCACTATGGCTCCCACGGAGGTCACCTTGACACAGCAGCTGCTGTGTCTGTGGCTGGAGTGGCTGTCCATACTGCTGTGATGCCCCAGCGGTGGTGATGGCCGAGCTCTGTGTGAAGAGCAGGCTGCTGATGTTGGGATCTGCAGCCCCAGGGGAGAGAGCCAGAGACCCTCTGCATTCTCCTTTGCAGAGGATTTTATAGACCAGGCTGCCCCATCACCATCTTGCTGAAAATCCCTGTAAGCTTTTAAAAAAACTGTAAAGGCAACATTTGAGGTTCCATTTTATTTACTTACTAATTATGTTTTCAATAGATATTCACTGAACATCCACTATGGGCCTTTTTCTTCTCTTCAGGGTGTTGGAATCCTCTAAGGAATAAGCGAGAAATGTCCTGTATCCTTCTACAGCTTAGTATTTGGGAATAGGCCCAACCAAATAATCAAACATACAAAAATCTGGCAGTAATATGTGTAACAAAGAAAATCACAAACAAACAATTCAAAATAAAACAAAAGTAAGTAATGTAATAGTGTTTAGTGGATCGATTTTATTGCATATTATTGGTAACTTTTCTTAGATGGTTAAACTGAAATCTGAATAAAAGGAAAGATTAGCTTTTAAAATGTATATGTGTACTTATCTTTTCAATTTAAATAGCCAAAATATTATATTCGATATACAATTATATTTTAAATATGTTTATATAGAATTCATATCAATATGAAATAACACAATTGTGTTTTATTTTTAATTTTTTCATGCAAATATTATTGTCTAATTATAGATGATACCTTCCTAGTTATTTCTTTATCTTTTCATTTGGTTAATAGGAGTAATTTTACTTATTTCTGTATGCCTATTTGACCAGGACATTATTACACTGGATAACCATGTTGCAAACTTTAAAAGATCTCAGAGTTATATTGTCAGAATTTTAGTCATGACAGGGATTTCATTTTCTTAACATTTACTATTGGTCTTAAAACTCTGAACAAAAAGCTAAAGAGTTGTACACATTCTCATAAACTCTAAAAACACTCTTTAAATCAATTTCACAAAAACTTGCTTAAGAATAGAAGAATCTCAGCCAATTTCACTCTGCTCTCCCTCAACTCAGAAAAACATATTTTTGTTTCTGTTTTTTCTCTTTCTTGACTGATCACAAATATACTTGATTTTTATAAGATAAAATATGCATAAGTAGTATTCAGTTATGACTAAAATAAATGAAATTATAACATATTTGCTTAATTTTCTCTTGCATATAGTGATTAATATATACTTTTATATATTATCATTTTAAAACCAGGAATAAAACAGCAAAAAAGATAAATACTTGACTGTAATTTATGTGAAATGATTTATGCATGTATTTTATAATGGCAATTTTAAATATTATTTCCATGTTACGTAAATTTACAACTTACATTTCACAAGACAATTATACACTTAATTTTTAAGTGATATTGCTTTTAGTTTTTTTATCCTTTCATATGTCATATGGGATTCAAAAGACACATATTTAGCTTTATAACAGATTTTATTAGATTATTACCTATATCCTATTGATATTTTATGGTTTTCACAGTGCTCCTGTGATATATAAAAATAATGTACACTTGTTATATAAAAATAATTCATGTAAATAAGCCTTTGAAGGAATTCATATTAAGAAAATAATTATCTTATGGATTTCTAATCATTTGGTTGAATTTACACTAAAATGTTTTTTTAAAATGACATGGCATAAGGTGAAAATAGAACAATCAGAGTATCTGTAGGAGAAAGATGGTAATATATCATAAGTATTTAATCCAAAAATAACATTAGTTTCAATATTAAATATTGGTCAGTAAGATGCAAATATATCAGCCTCTATTTGTGGAAAGAAGTGTCAAATATTTTGAAAAAATAGAACTTATTATCATCTGTCATGAAATGTATAAATAAGCCATGTTCTTCACTTTGTGATTTTGGGCATGTTAAACTTTAAACCAATTCATTTGTTGATATGAACATCCGAATGGGTTATATTACACACTAAGTATAGTGTAAGTTTGTATGCAATTTATATTAAAACATTTTTTATCCTTATTTGACACTCACTACTCTAATTAATGGCGTTATGAATGAGAATAGAACAAATTTGCATTGTTGGTATTCTGGACAGGACATGTATAAGCTGAGAAAAGTTGAAACTGCAGAAAACTAAACATAAACTACACTAAAGATTTTTTGTTACTTTGTTTCAGAGAGATGTAATACTTTTTGTTTGTTCTTTTTCAGAACCATGGTTAAGGGTAGAAGTTGTGTGGGAAAGAGATGCAGCCTTCTAGGAATGGATAAAACAGAGCTGGTAAGAACTCTTAAGAGAATTTGCTCATTAAAATTGACAAAATTGATAGCTTAATGTTTTCTCAATGGTGTCTTTTAACTGTAGGATCAATAGTAGTCATGTTCAAAGAGATATTCTAAAATTTTGAAATTTATTCTCAACCGGGCTCGGTGGCTCAGCCTGTTATCCCGCGCCTTTGGGAGGCTAAGGTGAGTGGATTGCCTGAACCCGCGGGTTCGAGATCCACCTGGGCAGCGAGACCTCATCTCTACAATAAATCAAAAAATCAGCCGGGCGTAGTAGTGCATGCCTGTAATTCCAGCTACTCGGAAGGCTGAGGTGGAAGGATCGCCGGAACCCAGCAGGTCGAGGCTGCAGTGGCCGGGAGTGGCCACTACACTCCAGTCTGGGCGACTGAGTGAGACTCCAACTTAAAAAAAAAAAAAAAAGAAATTTATTCTCAATTTTGATTGATTCTGAGGCACTGGAATTTGGTTGCCTGCTTTATGTTATATGACCCTAAAAATGCCCTAAATGTACAATGACATAATATCAAAATGGTACACATAATAAAAAATTAAATTCTGTAGATAGAAGCCTTTATGAATACTCTTCTAAAAGTTGATGATGCAGACAGAAAAAAAAAATGATGCAAAACAACAAAAATATACATGGGTGGAACAGGACTTATTAATTCAAAGGGGTACGTTAGCATGAAAAACAGAAGGCAGAATTAGTGGACTGAAGAACAAACTAAAGGGAGAAAATTAGAATATCTAAACAGTATACATGTACTTAGAAAGCAAAGGTTATTAAACATAATTGCTAATAATCTTATCAGTTGTTTAACACTTTAGAGAAGAAAATGACTTTTTTTCTCAGCTATGTTCATTATGAAACGTAGAAATTTTCTGAAGTGCAAAAAAAGAAAAATCCTAACCACAGCACTATAAAATGTCTTTATTCAGTTTCTACTGATAACAAAGTAGCCTTCAAATAACACATGAGTCATCAGGAAATGTGCTCATTTTCATGAAGAAACTGGGACTCTTCTCTTTGCCCATATGACTCTCAGAATGTGAAACCCAATAATAAGAAGATGAAACCTGATTGCTTCTAAGATTTGTTTAGATTTGTAGAGTGGTTATCAGCATGGACTCCAGAATCAGACTGCCTGAAATTAAAACCCAACTGCTTTATTAAATGGTTTCATGCTTTAGACAGATTGTGAAAAAATGAGTTGGTTGGAATTATGTCTTCAGAGTTCAGTGTATTAGAAGGAAGTTGAACTATGCTCTAACAAATATATGTTGATAGTTTTTTTATGGGTCAGTTCTTATTTCTAATTTTTTGCAAAACTTATTCTCTGCATCTAACTTTAGGATATATGTAAAGATAATAAAAGTTTTCACTCATTTGTCACTTATTGTTGATTGAGTTGCCATCAAGATTTTTTAGAATCTTTAGGAATTCCCAAATTGCTGAAAAATCAGATAGATCAAATAATTTACTTATGAAAGTTAAAAAAGCATTCCATATTGGCAAATATTGTGACATAGCATGATGGCCTAGAATATATAATTATCTTTGTAATGTTCTCAATGAAAATAGGTTACCATTTATTTTATCTAAATTAAACTCATAAAATTCATTTATATAAAGTCTATCAAAAAAAGTCATAGACCACAAATTCATAACTTTGACTACCTTTTTAAGATATTAGTGGCTTATAATAGTATTAAACAGATATATGTGCAAATTATACAGATTTATTTGCATGTATATCATTTAACAGTAAATCCTCTATGTCTTTTTATTTTGAGTCCTATTTCAGCGTCATTATCACTGATGGAGTAGTGTTAAGTAAGCCAACCTTGGCTTTTAGGAATACATTTATAAGCTACAATCAATTATTTGCAACCTGGAGAAAACACAGAGACTTGTTTAAATGTATACAATATTTATTGAAGCTCTAGCTAACACTGATGCTAAACAAAGTCAAGCAGAAGTATATGTTATAAGTTATAAAACCAAATTAAAACTTGACTTTCTAAATTGAGATAATCAACTTTTCTGGAAATATGTTTTTATAATGAAACTGCATGTTGCAATTGGAAGTTAATTCATTCAGGTAAATGTTTTTTAATGAAAACAATTGAATAACCCCTATTTGTACATTGTTTTGAAGTATTATCACTCATTTTTTTAGACTTCACTTTCACTAGCTCAACCAGTGAGACAAGAAAAGTAATTTGTTTTTCATGAGTAGTAGTATTTCCTGAATCTAATCTAAATTGATCATCTGACTTCTCATAAAAATATATGCATTGACTCAAAAATATTTAAGTAGAATAAAGTTACATGAACAATATTTAAGTAATTCAGTCTAAATAAAGAACATTGGGAAATAGCATACTTATCTAGCTTGAAGTACTATTTTTATATAATATTGATACTTAAGAAAATGGGTTCTAAGGTCATACAAGTACTTTCAAAATCTGCTTTTGTTATTTCTTTCCCATTTATTTTGGGCATTTTTACTTAAAATTCTTGATTTTTTTAAATTCATAATAGGGATAATACAAGTCATCTTCTAGAATCAATTTGTGGACATATGATAAATTCACACAAGGAAAACAGTCATGTCAGTAATTGTAATTTAAATAAAGATTCTGTCTTTCTTTAAAATTTACATTATAAAAAATTTTCAACATGGATGCAAATAGAGAATTTTTAAAAATATATGCTAAAACTTAGAATTAATAAAGGGAAAGATTAATGTGATTGCATGAATTTTAATTGCTTGGTAAATATTAACATAAGCAAAATAAGAAAACAAATAAAAATAGTATATCAAATACAAAAAAAGTCAATAATTTCAGTATATGAAAACTTTCTGAAAATAGAGGGAAAAGAGATACTAGCCCTAAAGAAAAATAAGACTAAAAATATGAACAGAAAAAAAAAAGATTTTTAGTTACACAAAAAGATGTTAAACCTCTCTTATAATGAGAGAAATGCAAGTTAAAATTCAGATAACATTCCTCATCTATCAAATCAGAAAATCTCTAAAAATTTTGAAAATGCTCTTTTGCCAAAACTATGAGAAATTTTCATATGATGGGAATAAAAATATAGTGCAATCTCTATAAAAGGAAATTTTGCAGTAACTGAAATTTGCATACCTACTTACTCTTTCTCTCAAAAATCTTATTCCAGGAATCTGCTTCAAAGATCCACAGGCAAAAATATGAAAACACACACAGGCATTCCTCAAAGATATTGCAAGTATTGTTTCAGGCCACTGTGATAAAAAACATATTACAATAATGTAAGAGTCACACAGACTCGTTGGTATCCCAGAGCATATAAAGTTATGATACACTATAGTCTACTCAGTGTGTAATAGCATTATATCTAAAAGATATATACAATGATGACATTTGCTTTACCAGTTGACTCTTCCTTTCATAAAATATTTCTCTGTAGCATGTTATGCTGTTAGATAGCATTTTGCCCACAATAAAACTTATTTAAAAATTGAAGTCAATCCTCTCCAGTCATGCTGCTGCTTTATCAACCAAGTTTATGAAATATCATAAATCCATTTTTGTCATTTCAACAATGTTCATGGCATTTTCATCAGGAGTTGATTTCCTCTTAAGAAATCATTTTTGGCCAACTTGGTGACTCAGTCTGTAATTCCAGCACTTTGCAAGGCAAGGTGAGTGGATTACCTGAGCCAAGAATTCGAGACTAGCCCAGGCAACTTGGTGAGACCCTGTCTCTACAATAAAAAAATAAATAAAAAATTAGCCAGCATGGGAGTGTGTGCTGTAGTTCCAGCTACTTGAAAGGCTGGGTGAAAGAATGCTGGAGTCCAGCAGGTTGATGCTGGGGTGGCTGGGGTGAATGTGACTGTGCTACCGCATTCCAGCCTGGGCAACAGAGTAAAACTCTGACTCAAAAAAAAAAAAAAAGAAAAGAAAAGAAAAGAAAAAGAAAAAGGAAAAAAAAAACATTTTTTTTGCTCATCCATAAGAAATGACTCTTCATCTGTTCAAGTTTTATCATGAGATTGCAGCAATTCAGTCTCATCTTCAGATTTCACTTCTAGCTCTGGTTCTCCTGCTATTTCCACCACAGCTGCAATTACGTTCTTCACTGAGATCCTGAACACTTTGAAGTCATCCATGAGGGATGGAATCAACATTTTCAAACTCCTGTTAATATTAATATTTTGACCTTTTCCCATGAATAACAAATGTTCTTCGTGGCACCTAGAATAATGAATTATTTTTAAGTTTTCAATTTAATTTGCATACATCCATCAGAGGAGTCACTACTTTTGGCAACAATAGCCTTATGAAATGCAAATAAGACTTGAAAGCAGATTTTACACATTGATTTATGTGCGGCAGAATGGATGCTGAGTTAATAGACATAAAAATATTAATCTCTTTGAACAGCTCCATCACAGCACTTGGATAACTAGGTGCCTTGACAATGAGCACTAATATTTTAAGAGGAATTTTTTTTTCCTGAACAGTAGATCTCAAGAATGGCCTTAAAACTTTAGTAAGCCATGTTGTTAACATATGTGTTGTCATCCAGGTTTTATCGTTCCATTTGTAGATCATGAGCAAAGTTGATTTAGATAATTCTTAAAGGCCCTAGTACTTTCAAAATGATAAATGAACATTGGCTTCAACTTAAAATCGCTGTCTGCCAATTACAAAGAGAGAGGCTGTCCTTTGAAGCTTGGAAGCCAGACACCAACTTCTTCTCTCTAGCTATGAAAGTTCCATGGTGATGGCATTTTATTTTTTTCAATAAAAGACTGCTGCATATGCACTAAAAATATGCCATTTATTGTAGTCACAATTATCAATTATCTTAGCTAGAACTTATGAATAACTTGCTGCAGTTTCTATGAGAGTTTACTACTTCACCTTTTACTTTCATGTTATTAAGAAATCTTCTTTTTTTTTTTTTCTTTTTTGAGTGGGAGTCTCACTCCCTCACCCAGACTGGAGTGCAGTGGCCGCTGCTGGCCACCGCAGCCTCGACCTGCTGGGCGCCGGCAATCCTTTCACCTCAGCCTTCCTAGTAGCTGGAACTACAGGCTCACGCTACCACACCCGGCTAATTTTTTTATTTATTATAGAGATGAGGTCTCATCAAGTTGCCCAGGCGGGTCTTGAACCCTCAGGCTCAGGCAATTCACTCACCTCAGCCTCCCAAAGCACGGGATTATAGACTGAGGCACCGAACCCAGCAGTCTTCTTTTCTGAAACCTCATAAACTCCATCTGTTGGCTTCAGAATTTTCTTCTGCAGATTTTTCACCTCTCATAGACTTTATAGAATTGAAGAGTTAAAATCTTGCTTTGGATTAAATTTTGGCTTAAGGGAATATTGTGGTTTGTCTGTTCTTACATTCTAACCACTCAAACTTTCTCCATCTCAGCAATAAGGCTATTTTACCTTTTTAACCCTAGTGGCTTCACTGGAGTAGCACTTTTCATTTCCATCAAGAACTTTTACTTTGTATTCACAGTTTAGCTTACTGGCACAAAAAAGCATAACTATGTACTATTTCAGTTTTCAACATGCCCTCCTCACTAAACTTTATTATTTTTAGAGCTTGACTTAATGTGAGGGACATATGACTCTTGTTTTTAGATTTTTTGTTTTTGTTTTTTTTCACTTGAATATTTACAGGACATTGTAGGGTTATCAATTGGTCTAATATTGTTGTTTCTGGAAGACCAGAAGATAGAGAGACAAATGGGAGAAGGACCAGTTAGAGTAGTCAGAACACACTCAACATTTATCAGTTAAGTTCACTATCTGATGCAGATAGGATTTGTGACATCCCAAAATAGTAACAATAATAAGTTCAAACATCACTGATCTCCGATCACCATAGTAGATAATAATACATTAACATATTTCTGTAATTACCAAAATGTTGCTTAGAAACACAAAGTGAACACATGTTGTTGGAAAAATGGTGCCAACAGACTTGTTCCACAAAGTGTTGTCGCAAATCTTCATTTGTAAGAAATGCAGTATCTGTGAAGCACAATAAAGTGAGGTGCAATCAAACAAGGTATGCCTGTTTGTATAAGTGACTTGGTAAAAGCAAAAGCCTGAGGGCAAAACTTTATTGCCATCAGTAGGGAAACAGGCTGACTAAACAATGGTGTGACAAGAAAATAGAGAAATATGAACTATAACAAACAAAGAAATCTAGTAATATTGCTATGAACCACTAAGGCATGATCTTTAGATTATATAATTAATTTTTAGAAAGTAGATAAAAGTGGTTATACATTCAATACCATCTTAAAAGATCTGACAATTGAATTTGAGAAGTCTTACTAGAAAAAGTGCTACATATCTCATTGCTGAATCTCACTATGGTCACTTTCAAAGTACTCTCCTTGGAAAGCAATGCACAGATGCCAATGCCTGCTCCACCCATCAAAGAAATTTTGGAACTTTTTTTCTGGAATGGCCATCAGAGCTGTCATCATGTTATCCTTGATGTCCTGAATGTCATCAAAATGTCTCCTTTCAATATTTCCTTCAACTTCATGTAAAGAATAAAGTCATTGGGGACCAGATCAGGTGAGTAGGGAGGGTGTTTCAGTACAGCTATTTGTTTACTGACTAAAAACTTCCTCACAAACAATGCTGTATGAGCGGGTGCATTGTTGTCATGTAAGAACTCCTTTAGGACCATTTTTGCACACACCTTTCTCATGCCAAGATTTTCAATTAACATGTACCTAACTGTTTCTCTATTGATATTTATTTGGTCTGCCTTGCTTCTTCCAGTCACCCAACAATTTTGACACACAATTTGATGAACTTTTGCAATGTCTCTGTCAGTTTTACTAGTCTCTGACTGTCCTGAACTCTCTTCATCAGTGACTCTTCTTGTCCTCTTAGAAAAGCATTTAATTCTTTTGTGCACTGCCATTTTCTTCATGGCATTATCCCTAAACTTGGACTAACAACTCTCTGATTTCACTTCCACTCTCTCCAAGTTTAACAAGAAATTTAATGTTTGTTTACTGCTCTAATTCAAGTTCAAACATTCTCACAACAGCACACAAACACACACAATAATAATGAATGCCACTCAGCAAGACACAAATATCAACAGGAACACAGCTGTGAGGCCCTGATCTACCATGATTATTAAACCTTACCAAATTGTAGAACAGTGTTACCAACATAAGTCCAAGGTGGTAAATTTGCAAATTTAATTGTCAATCCTTGCAAATAAATGTTAACACAAATATCTATATATGAATATGTTATATGTATATAAATGTATGATATCATATATAACATTTTACCGTGCCATATATTATAACATATATGATTCAGATGATTCATATTAAATTGAGTAAACAAATCACACATTAGAAGAAAGGGTAATTGAAGAGTAAAGAAAATAATAAGGGATAAAAACAGAATCAATATTTCTTTAGATTATTATTTTTGAAGATGTGAAAAAATATTCTTAGTCTTCCTCATTCTGTGGACATTATTATATTACTGAGATTGCTGTGGAATCTACACCCCCTGAAAGCTAGAAATCAGTTGAATTTGCAAAGTTTATCTGTGTGGCAACAATAAAGATAACACCAAAAAGTTATTTGATGGTTCTAATGGTAATAAAATGTCAAATAAATTATAAAAAATCATACTAAGCATGGTTGTTGCAAGTGTCTAATTATATGCTAGTATTTGTTCTAGAACAAAAAAGCCTAATATTACAAATTTATACCAAAATGTGCTTTTAGACTGGGTTATAACAAATTTTTTATTAATATCTCTAGTGGTGATTAAAGTCCTACACTAAAAATATTACAAGATTACTTCATAGATAGAGTGATATTTATCATACCTAAATATATATCTTTTCTATGAAAAACAGTGGGAAAAACTTTCACAAGATTTTTGTCTCATGATCTAAAGCATATTATAATTTTGCTGTACATAAGCAAAATTTTTCAATTATGCTTATATTATTTGGAAACTAAGAAAGCAAAATAGGAAAAAAAATGGAGCATCAATTTCTGATAACAACAGTCCTGTCACTACTTTGGTTCATAGAAATACTATTAATTGTCTTTATAACATTCATTTCCTTTTGTCTCCTTTCAATTGATCTCCAATTCTTTTCATTCATTTGTTAGCAGCCAAGAGAAGCTGGACCTTTTTGGAGCCATAGGAAGAAAGTTATAAAACATTCTTGGTGGCCTTAATTCCTTTGAAAAATAATCAGTTTTAGCATGGGTATATAATCTACATTTGTCCAATGACATATAAGAGACAGTTTGCTGATGATTTTCTTCATGAGTCTTCCTTGTTCTTAAATAGGGAGTGAGATAATAATGTTCCCCTTTCTTTCTATAGTATCACTGCATGTATATGATATCTGATACTGTGACACTCATCTTGGTACCATAAGGGAAGGCAACATAAGAAGATAATTCTTAGGGTGGTATTTTTGAGAGGGTAAAATATTCCATCTGTAAGACTGCACTATCTCCAGACTTCTTGTTATGTGAAATAATGTATCATTATTTTGAGTTTGATTGGTTGAGTGCTAGCTTCATCAAATGTGTCTTGGTTGAAATATCTTATATTCTAAAATGTTATTTTCTACATTTTCTCTAAATCACCAAATGGTTTTTTTTTCTTTTTAATACTATTTTTAATACATTACTCTTCTACCCTAAAATTACCCAACAACTCAATGCATCAATATTTCATGTCAAACTTTTTCTTTAACTTTTTTTTTTTTTTTTTTTTT
>NW_007253824.1:305569-331576 GCF_000164805.1 Carlito syrichta | reverse complement strand
TTCCGGACACCGCAGCCTCGACTGCTGGGCTCTGGCGATCCTCCGCCTCAGCCTTCCAAGTAGCCGGAATTACAGGCATGCGCTACCATGCCCAGCTGATTTTTTGATTTATTGTAGAGATGAGGTCTCGCTGCCCAGGCGGGTCTCGAACCCGCGGGCTCAGGCAATCCACTCACCTCAGCCTTTTTTTAACTTTTAATTTTAAAGATGTGGGGTACAATTCAGAGTTAGATATACAAATATTCATTATGCAGGGACCCTAGTGATGAGGTGTGCTCCCCCCTCCCCAGGCAGATTCCCACTGCTGTCATTCCCACCTCCCTGACTCCCCAGCACCCCCACAGATTCCTGCTACAGTCAATCCTTTTCTTATACTATTACGATAGTTGGTCAAGGTCTGCTTATGAGTAAGAACATGTGATACTCAGTTCTTTGTTTCTGTGAAAGATCACTCAGTATTATAGACTCTAAGTCCACCCAGGTTGCCGCAAAGTTTATGATTTTGTTCTTTATGGCTGTGTAATAATCCATTAAGTATATGTACCACATCTTTTTAATCCAGTACTCTTTTGCTGGGCTGCACAATTGGTTCCATGTTCTCGATATTGTGAAGATTGTTGTGATAAATATATGTGTGCAGGAATATTTTTTAAAGAGTGATTTGAGATCTTATGGGTATATTCCAGGAGGGGGATTGCAGGGTCATATGGAAGGTTGATTTGTAGAACTTTTAGGAATCACCACACTATTTTCCACAGGAGCTGTACTACTTTGCACTCCCACCAGCAGTGAAGAAGTGTTCTCTTTTCGCCACATCCTCACCAGCATCTTGTTATTGTTTGAGTTATTGATGATAGCCATCCTGACTAGTTAGGTGGCATCTCAGTGTAGTTTTAATTTGCATTTCTTTGATGACTAATGAGACCGAGCATTTTTTCATGTATCCATTGGCTGCTCATACGTCTTCTTTTGAGAAGTATCTATTCTTATATTTTTCCCACTTTGTAATAGAGCTGTTTGGTTTTTTCTTTTCAGCACGTTTGAGTTCCTTGTAGATCCTAGATGTTAGGCCTTTGTCAGTCGTACAGTTGGCAAATATTTTTTCCCAGTCTGTGGGCTGTCTCCTTGTTCTCTCGATGGTTTCATTGACTTTGCAGAAGCTTTTCAGTTTGATGAGGCCCCACTTGTCTATCTTCACACTTGGGGTTTTGATCTGAATTGGTTGCCAGTTGCAATTTCCACAAAAGTGTCTGCTGCATTTTCTAAGATTCTTGTAGCTTGAGGTTTTACATATAGGTCTCTGATCCATTTAGAGTTGATTTTTGTGTATGAGGATAAGTAGGGGTCTTAATTTAGTCTTCTGCATGTGATCAGCTAGTTTTCTGAGCACCATTTACTGAATAGGCTTCTTCTCCCCAGCAGCTAGTGGTGGAGGCTTTGTTGAAGATGAGTTGGTTGAGAAATTGAGGATTTGGTTCTGGAGTCTCAATCCTGTCCCATTGGTCTTAATGTCTATTCTTGTACCGACACCATGCTGTTTTGATTATAGTAGCTTTATAATAAAGTTTAAAGTCTGGGAGTGTGATACCTTCCAAAATTTTTTTTTTTTTTTTGAGAATTGTTTTGGCAATTTGTGGTAGTTTATGTTTCCATGTGAATTCTTGTATTATTGTTTCCAGGTCTGAGAAGAATCCTGCTAGTAATTTGATGGGCATTGCATTAAATTAGAGGATTGCCTTAAGTAGAGTGGACATCTTAACAATGTTGATTCTTCCAATCCATAAGTGTTGAATATTTTTTCACTTGCTTGTGTCATCTTTGATTACTTTGAGCAGTGTTTTGTAGTTTTCATTGTAAAAATCTTTCACATCTCTGGTTAGAAGATGCCAATGTATTTCATATTTTTGTGCCTATTGTAAATGGGATTGTACTTTTTATTCAGATTTCTGTCTATTATTTTTGTATAGAAATGCAACTATCTTTTGCACATTTATTTTTTACCCTGAGATATTGCCAGAGTCCTTTATCAGTGCAAAGAGGTTTTTGAATGATTCTGCTAGGTTTTCAAGGTATAGAATCATGTCATCTGCAAAGAGGAATAATTTGACTTCCTCTTTTCCTATTTGTATATCCCTAATCTCCTTCTCCTGTCTGATTGCTCTAGCTAGGATTTCCAAGTCTATGTTGAATAGGAGTGGTGAGAGTGGACATTCTTGTCATGTTTCAGTTTTTAGGGGAAATGGTCCAATTTCTCTCTGTTTAGCAGTATGCTGGCTATGGGTTTCTTGTAGATGGTTCTTTCTATTTTGAGGTATGTTCCATCTATACCTAGATGATCAGGGGTTTTTATCAAGAATTGTTGCTGATTTTATAAAAAAGCTTTTTCTGCATCTAATGATATAATCATGTGATTTTTGTTTTTATGTCTGTTGATGTATTTAATTATGTTTATGATCTTATGAATGTTGAACTAGCCCTGCAACCCAGGGATAAAGCCTACTTGGTCATGATGGATGATTTTTGAGATGTGTTGTTGAATCTGGTTTGCTAGGATCTTGTTGAGAATTTTACCATCTATGTTAATCAAAGATATTGGCCTGTAGTTCTCTTTATCTGTTGGGTCTTTACCTTGTTGGGAGCCAGCCTTGGCGACCCACCTGATTGACAGGGTCCTGGTGGGCCAAAGACCCCAGGCCGCAGGGTGAGCCTGGGAAGCTGAAGCCCTTCTGTCTTCCACCTAGACTGTTAGTACAGCTGAAGAATTCTGTGCAGTCATGGAAGAAGAAAATGGCATGTTTATGTGAAGTACTCACAGCTAACCTGGGAATGTCATGGTTCATTTTTCCATTTTCCACTGTGCTGTTTGCCCTTTTCTAACATATGCAAAGGTTAAACTCTGAAGCACATCAAGAATGCTTTCTTTCACTTGGTTATAAGTTACTAGATATTGCTTGAGCAAAATATAAGTATATTCACTCATTTGATTTAGAATTATGTAGTTTAGTGTTTAGACATAAGGTTTTTTAGAGGCACAAGTTTATAGTAAGTTCATTATAAATTCATTATAAGTTCTAATGCTTATCTAGGAGTTATGCAGGTGATTTATAACACTGTTTTCACAGATTTAGGATGAAGATAAATCATTAAGGCTTTTACTTAATTCAATAGTTAAAATTCTAAGTTAATGTTTATAGAGTGGGTTTTCACTGAATTCATAATATACTAATTGGATACTTCTATGATAAATTAACTAAAGACAGAAAGCAACCTTGGGGGCCTGAGAAACATCACTAAAAGCTTCTTTGAGTTTTCTTTAGAAATACACATTGCAGGATAAGAGAAGAGTAATGAAGACACCTGGACAAGAAAGGCTTTGAAGGTCATAGAAACCCCAGAGAGAAAACTCCTGATACATGGAGAAATGTGCACTTGGAAACTTTCTTGAGACATTTCAAGGACTGTAATTCGGAACTTTGGACTTAAACTATCGTTTAGCAGATAGTGTTCTTGGCTTGTTTGTTGCTTCTAGACCGCTAGGTGGTGGTAACTTTTAAAGGATATGTACATGAAGGAATTTTCTTTGTCTTGCCCCTTTACGAATGGTATAAAAGCTTTCTGTAACTAACATTAAACGTCATTGGGCCTGCAAGCAGGTGTCTAAGTATATTATTATTTTCATCGTAAGTTCCTTCTTTTGCCTATTCATCTCTCCTTCAGGAAATCCCACACCCGGCAGGAGCAGGACCCCCGCATTACCTGGCTTGGGTATCAATGTTATGTTAGTTTCATAAAATGATTTGGGGAGAGTTCCATCTTCCTCAATCGCCTGGAATACTTTCAACAGGATTGGTATCAGTTACTCCTTAAATATTTTGTCAAATTTTGTGGGAAAGCCATCTGGTCCAGGAATTTTTTTTGTAGGTAGTTTTCTTAAGACATAGTCAATTTCCTTGATTGTTATTGGTTTATTTAGGGTGTCATATCGTCTTGTTTCAACCTGGAGAGGTGATGTAATGTCAGAATGTCCTCCATTTCTTTTATGTTTTCAAGTTTGTTTCCATAAAAGTGTACATATTAGTCTCTGATAATCTTTTAAATTACTTCAGGGCCACATGTGACTTCATCTTTTGTGTTTCTGATTGTGTTTATTTAGGTTTTTTCTCTTTTTTCTTGGTCAGTCTAGCTAGGGTTATCATCAATATTGTTTATCCATTCAAAGATCAAGCATTTTGTTTCCTTGATTTTTTTGTATTATCTTTTTTATCCTCTGTGTCCCAGATTTGGGCTTTTATTTTAGTGACCTGAATTCTTCTGCTGAAATTAGGGTTTTGTTGGTCTTGCTTTTCCAACTTCCTTAGGTGGCTTGTTTAGACTGTTAATTTGTGATCTTTCAATTTTCTCCATGTGTTTTTGTATCAATATGAATTCCCCTCTTACTACAGATTTCTTGGCATTCCAAGAGGTTTTGGTAAGATGTTTCTTCATTTTCAGTTGTTTCCAGGTATCTTTTAACCTTGTTTTGATATCCATGTTGATCCAGGAGTTGCTTAGCATCATGCTGTTTAGTGTCCATATCTTTGTGGGTTTTGGGGTAACTTTGTTGGTGCTGATATTTATTTTTATTCTTCTGTGGTCTGAGAAGGTACATGGCAGAATTTCAACCTTGTAAACTTGTGTATGCTTGATTTTTGGCTGAGGATGTGGTTGATCTTAGAATATATTCCTTCTAGTGATGAGTAGAATGTACATTCTGTGGTCATTGTGTGGAGTGTTCTGTAGATATCAATTGAGTCCATTTGGTCAAGAGTCACATTGAGGTTCCAGATCTTGCTGATTTTTTATATTGATGATCTGTCTAGTATTGTGGGTGGGGTTTTAAAGCCCCAGCTATGATAGTGTTAGAGGCAATATCTTTTTAAAGTTTGCCTAGAAGCTGCTTTATAAAAGTTGATACTCCTATGTTGGGTGCCTATATGTTTAGGATAGATATTTCTTGTTGATGGATTGAACTTTTTATCATTATGTAGTGATCTTCTGTATCTTTTTAAATTTTTGATAGCTTAAAGGGTATTTGTCTGATATTAAGAACATAACTCCTGCTTTACTTTGTGTTCCATTCACCTGAAATTTTGTTTCCCTTCCTCTTACTTTGAGTCTGTGAGTGTCCTTTCTGGTGAGATGAGTCTCTTGGAGACAATATATTGTTGCCTCATGATATTTTATCCATTTTGCCATTCTATGTCTTTTCAGTGGTGCATTTAGTTCACTTGCATTCAGGCTAATTATTGAAATGTAAGATTTTTTTCTCTGTCATAAGGTTATATAGACTTGTTTTTGTTTGTTTGTTGTCTTTCTATTTTTGTGTTGATTCATGTGTGTTTTCAAACTTTTTCCTGCATTCTTGTGAAGAACATTGTTGTTCCTTTTTTCCTTTCTTCTGTGTTTAATACTTCTTAAGTGTTTCTTGTAGAACTAGTCTGGAGGCATTGTAAGTGCTTAGGGATTGAATGTCTGGGAAAGATATTAATTGTCCTTCACTGATGAAGCTTAGCATAGCTAGGTAGGTTATTATTGGTTGAAATTGTTTATCTTTGAGAACTTTGAAGATTGGGCTCCAAGCTCTCCTAGTCTTAAGTGTTTCTATATATAAATCTGCTGCTATTCTAATTGGTCTTTCCCAGTAGGTTGTCTGACTTTTTTCTCTTGATGCCTTTAGAATTTTTAATTTTATACCTACTTTATTTAGGTGACTTACTATGTGTCTAGAAGTTGGTTTTCTCATTTGTTGTCTTGCAGGGGCATTCTGAATCTCTTGTCTTTGAATGGTTGCATCACTGATGAGATGAGGGAATTTTTCTTGAATAATTTCATGGTATGTTTGTTCCAGGGTCACCTCTGTCTCTCTTTCTACCTCAGGAAGTTCAATTACTCTTAGGTTCAGCCTCTTGAAATAATTGCTCATCTCTTGAAGATTTTGTTCTGTCTTTTTAAGCTTCTTTTCTATGTTTATGACAGTTTGGGTTAGTTCTATATTTTGTTCCTCACGCTCTGAGATTCTTCCTTCTGCTTGGCTAATTCTGCTTTCCAAGCTTATCAGTTTGTTATTTATTTCCTTCACAGTATTCTTTACTGCTGTTATCTCAGTTGTCAATTCCTTCATTCTTTTCTCTTGTCTCTCATCAATTCTACTTATTTTGTCTATTAATGTCTTGATATCTGGGTTTGTAGTTTGAGACTGAAATACCTGTCAAACCTATAATAGCCTGCAATAGCCTTTTTAACATAAGTAGCTTCATCTTGTAACAGATCTTCCATTTTAGTTGCTATAACCCAAAAATGATCCCCTATATAACCTTTCTGTAATTGTAGGTTGTGACTTTTCTGTAACTAGGGACCTACACCTTTGTTTTCCTAAAACATTGGAAACTCCTCAACCACAGTTCTGCATTTAGCTGCATATATTTGCACATTTTGCTCTCCTCTCAATTTTAATAATGTACCTTATGTTTGTACCCCATGCTATGTAGCCCACTTGCATTCTGAACAGTAGTAAGAACTTGGAACCAACTGTGCTGCCCATCAAAAGAGGACTAGATAAAAAAAAATGTGGTGCATATACACAATGGAATACTATACAGCCATAAAGAAGAACAAAATCATGAACTTCGCAGCAACCTGGATGGAATTAGAGTTTATAATACTGAGTGATCTCTCACAGAAACAAATAGCTGTATCACATGCTCTCATTCATAAGTGGACCTTGAACAACTACCATATTACTGTAAGAAAAGGATTGAAAGTGATGGGCAACTGCGGGGAGGGGGTGGGGAGTGGGGAGGTAGGATTGACAGTAGTCGATATCTGCCTGAGGAAGAGGGAGACACACCTCATCAATAAAGGTATCTGCACAATGAATATTTGTATACCTAGCCCTGAATTATACCCCACAATTTTAAATAAAAATTTAAATAGAGAGAGGAAAAAAATAAATTCCTGTCAAACCTTTAATAACTGCAATAGGCTATTTAACATAAGAAACTCCATTTTGTAACAGATTCCCCAATTTCGCTCTTTAGCCCAAAAATGATCCCCTATAAAATCTTCTATAATCATTGATTGTTACTTTTCCATAACTAGGGACCTACACTCTTGTTTTCCTGAAACATTGGAAACCCCCCAACCACAAGTTCTGCATTTATTTGTATATGCTTGCACATTTTACTCTCCTCTCAATTTTAATGTACCTTATGTTTATACTCCATGCTATGTAGCGCACTTGCAGTTTTTGCCTTTATAAACCCTTTCCCTGACTCATTTGGGGTAGAGAGTTTTATGGCAATAAACTTTCTTGGTTGCCAGCTTCAAAAAAGAACTCATAATCCAACTCTCAGTGTATTGGCAACATTTTTCTTGCACAATGGTCATAATAAGACCAGTCATTGTGGAGGCTTTTCATTGTCTGTGTTCTGAAGTCTTTTTTCTCAGTGTCTGACATCCCAGGGGTCTGTGTGAGACCCATATTCCTCTTTTGGTTTTTCTTTATTTGTGTAGATTTTCCTCCCCCCTCCCACTTTTATTTTCCTCTTCTTTAATTCTGTTGATCAGGAATGGTGGGGTTTCTTTTACTTCTGTTTGCTCAATCTCCTATTCTTCATTATGTGGATCCTCTGACTTTGTTCAATTCTGAAGCTGGGCTGTGGGTTGTGGGCTATACTTTTTGTGGTTTTGAGATTTAATTGAGGGGGGAGCTTGGATTCAGAATCTATCTGCAGATGCCAGTATCCACTGACAGTTGTGTGGGCACCCTGGAACTCACTTCCCCCTGCCTTACAGTCTGTCCGTGCATTGGGGGTATAGGTTTGCTCCCTGAAAGCAAAATGATATAAGAAAAAGGAAAAATATGGAAAAAGGAAGGGTGGAGGAGGCAAGAGGAAGTTGGAGAAATAGAAGAGTAAGAGGGAAAACTGACAGACATACCAACTAACAAATGAAAAGAGACACAAAGACAGAAAAGAGTAAAAAAAAAAAAGAAAACATACAATCATTCAAACACACAAACCAACAAAAACCTCCCTATTGATGTACTCTTCCCATACACAAACAGGAAGTCAAAAAAATCAATAAAATAGCAGAAGCAAAGCAAGTACAAAAATGTTATCAAAAGCAGGAAGAAAGAGAGAAAAAACTAAAACAAACACACAAAAATAAGCAAAACAAACAGACAACAAATAAAAAATAAAAACAAGGAACCAAATTCACTCTGAGGTTTTTCCTGTAAGCCCAGATTCCTTTCAGCTCTGATCTCCAGCCCTCCCTTCTGCTCTCAGCTGATAGGTTTGCTCTCAGTATGGATCAGATGCCCCAGGTCTACTGTGGAAGGAGGGTGGATCAGATCTGGACTCACCCAGGTCAAGTCTGCCTCATATCTGACCTGTCTGTGTCTGATCCAGAAGCATGGGGGAGGGGTTTCTATCTCTCCCAGTTTGATGAGATTACCTTAGGTCCCAGGTTGGAGGCTGGATGGAGCAGGGTGGGTAATGTAAGTCTCTGCCTGGTCCTGGGACAGAGAAAATGGCTGTGGTTGGTGTTTCCTCACCTGGGATTGGGCTCCTCTTTGGCATTCCCCAATCTTCTCTCTTCACTGATCAGATCTGGGGCTCTAGCTGATTTGCTATAACAGGTGATGGTGTGGACCAGGCACCAGGCAGTGAGAGTCAGCTGGATTCAGCAAGTTCTTCTCAGGAGAGTCCCATGAACAACAGATGATCCTGCATCCTGCCTGCAGCTCCAATCTCAGGATGGTGGCGGTTTGTAGTCACCTGCAGAGGAAAGCCCCAGATGCAGGAACCCAAGTCTCTCCTCAGATGGACTTTCACACACCCACAGCACATGCCTACTCACATAGAGAGTCTTTATGGACACTCACTTTTGCAGAGACTCTCACAGTCCAACCTGTCCTGTCGCTGTCTTGCCAGAGGGCCAGTGTCTAATTTTGACTCTTATCTGCTCATGGCTTCTGTTGTGTAGTCCAGCTTATAAGCTTTGTTGTTTTTTTTTAACCTATTTCCTGTTTATATGTTCTATGTTCTTGTTCCTTCTCCAATGGTTTCCATCTTCCTCTCTATTTATTTAAATCTTACCCATCAATTTTATATTCAAAAAAATCTTATGGACTCCATTTATTAAAGATACTTTTATAATAATGCATCCAATATAAATTCAACTTTTCTACATAGAGGATATTTATATTCCACTGCCTTATTCTTTCATCTTTAATAGAAATATGAGTTCTCACAATTCTCTTTTCAGCAGAAGTGTTGAGCCAAAAAACATGCTACTAAATCAAAAAGTAAGTTTAATGATAGAATATAATATATACAAATATACACTTAACATCTGTGCTAACTTTCAAGTAGCTTATTATTTTTCTATGAGCATTAAATGTAAAAAGAAAAAGCAGTAATATTTATAGTAAAAATAATTTATTTCTTCTGATATATATTTTTTATTTTATTTTATTTCTTTTTTATTTATTAAAGATATGGTGTACAATTCAGGATAGGTACACAAGTGGTCATTGTACAGGTAAAGTTTGGGCCTCACTTGGTCCCATTTTGCCTGGTTTGAGGTCAGGCACATTTATTATGAAGTATGCACCCGCATTCCCTGGCAGTGCCCTGCTACACCAATCCCTTTCTTATAGCATTATGATAATTGTTCAGCGTCTACTTATGAGTGAGAACATGTGGTAATCAGTTCTTTGTTACTGTGATAGGTCACTGAGTATTATAGACTCTAAATCCATCCAAGATGCTGCAAAGTTCATATTTTTGTCCTTTATGGCTGTGTAATATTCCATTGTTTGCATGTACCACATTTTAAAAATTCAGTCTACTTTTGATGGGCAGCAAGGTTGGTTCCATGTTTTGCTATTGTGAATAGTGCTGTAATAAATGTTATTACTGCAATAGTGCTGCAATAAACGTGTGTGCGCAGGTATCTTTTCCTGTAGAATAATTTAAGCTCCTCTGAAAACTGTAGTTTCAATTAGATAAAACCATATAGGGACCAATAAATGTGAATGGCCTTTATAAAATGCTATTATTTCATTAATTTCAGTTAAAAAATTATACAAAGTTTGATCAATAGGCAGAGTTTTGTGAAATAATCTGTTTTAAAATGTATCCTTTTATATAACCTTAATGTGCAAAAGAATATGCTTGGAACCATAGTTTTATTAATGCAAAGTATCTAGATTTAGACATATAAAATTAATATTGCATTTTATCTTGCAGGGATTTTTCTTGCTTAAAAAATTATTGCCTAAAATTAAGAAAAAGCAGTATGTTTCAAAGTGTAGTATCTTATACTAATACTTTGTATTTATTATATAAGAATATAGCTCCAAACTGAAATGAATTGGGAAAAATTGGTATAATTATTTATAAAGATGGAAGTAAAAGCATTTATTTTTGAAGTACCTAGAAAGCAGCAAATATTTTGTTGATTTATATCGAATTAACCACTGACAGCTTCAGTCTTGTAGCTTTTTAAGGAGTAATATCATGATTTGGCAGCTATTTTGGTATTGTAAAGTCCTTAAAAGAGACCACATCTGAAGATAATTTATTAAGCAATATCCCTAAATTTTAGGAGAATATAAAATAATACATAGATTTTTGGCATTTTGTTTTATCTGAACTAATAGAACCAATAAACTCTTAATTTCCTATTGAATAAAATTATTTTATATCTATTATATCTTAAATGTTTATATATCCTAAAACATTCATGTTGAAAGTTAAAGCCCAGTGCAATAGTGTTAAGAAGTGAGGCATTTAGAAGATGATTTAGTCAAAAGGGCAAAGCCCTCATGAATGAGATTGGGAATCTTATAAAAGGGCTGAGAGGAGCTAGCAAGGCGTTTTTTGCACTTCATCTTCTACCATGTGAGGACACGGTGTTTGCCTCTTCTGCCATGTGAAGATGCAGCAAGAAGGCCCTCATCAGACATTGAATACTGTTGTCTTGATCTTGGCCTTCTCAGTTTCCAGAATTGTAAGAAATAAATCTCTGTTTCTCAATTAAGGTATTTTGTCATAGTGTCATGAATAAATTCATACAAGATTTATCAACAGTATCTTATTTTTATTAGAAATATGGTTTTTAAAACTTAAAGAATGTTTTTGTACAATGCTTTAAAAATGATTTAATTTTTAAAAAATACCTAGAAAGAAAATATTTTCTTTTTAATCTTTTCTGTTTAGGCATCTTTATATGTTTGAAAATTGTAAACTAAATTCCTCCAATATTTTATGTTAACAGTTAATTCCCACTGATTCTTGATAGTTTTATCATATCATTTTAGAACACATTTTATTAATAACAATTAAATTGGTAATAGCTGGTGATCATTTTTAAAGTTTTATTTTGTGCTAAGCATTATCCTAAAATCTTTACATACATTAACATCTATGTACCAAATTGTATATTATTAAATAAAAATATATAATCAAATTTATTTTCACAATAATCTTGGGAATAATAACCATTAACCCTATTTACTGAAAAAGAAATTGGAAAATAAGAAATAGTAAATAATTGGCTAGTTTAAGTTGAGACAGTTTAAGTGTCAGGCTTGAGAAATAAACCTCAACCTGGTTTTCAACACCATTTTAACTAGATTAATAAGTAAAAAAAGGAAATATGTACTGTGTATTAATATATAAAATGTCTCTTAAAGAAAATTAGTTTATTCAAGTAACATTCATTCAGAGTGTAAAGAATATTAATGGCCATCTAATAAAAATATTCTTTGAATTCTAAAATGTCTTTTTCCTTAACTCATGTATTACTATATCACTGCCAAGTGATTAGTGAGTGAAATAAGACTCCTTGCATCTGAGACAATTATAAGGTTACACATGGATTGTGTCACCTGAAAAAAAAGGTGTTTTCAATTTCAGATTACATGTGTTTCCATATGTTTCGATCATTCAAATCTGCACATCACATAAAGACTCACAGATCACATATAATTGCTCTTCTATAGAAGAATAAAAACCATTATGTTTCTTGGATTCTTCCATTTTCTGTTATAAAATTTAATAACAAGGCTGAATGAATTTGATTAATTTATTGCCAGCAAATACAAAATTAACATATGTCATATATTTTACTTTAATTAATAATGAAGAAATTAATAGCTGCTAAAACTTTAAAACATTTGAGAAGTTTAGTATATGAAGGCTGTTTAATAAATATATTTTAGGGAATCACTGGGTTGGATACAATGCTGGTTAAAGTGAAATAGGGCAATAAACCACAGAGTCTGGCTTTCACTGTTATTTACATCTCTGCTAGACAAAAATCTGCATGTTAATTTCTGCCCAAGGATTTTAAAGTGCCTATTTAATAAAATGTCATTCTCTGAACTGCATTGGCCAATAATCTCTTATGACTATTTCTAAGGCTTAAATAACTTTTCTAATACTACTAAAATCACTATAACTTATCTAACACTGCTAAAAGTTCCTTAAAATGTAAAGGATCTAATTTCACTTGTATTTCAGCTAACCCTCCCATGGCCTAAATTTAAATTCTTTTCATCTCCAAAACTTTTAAATTTAGTCTATATTTTAGTAATCTATTATGGTTCTCTTTCCTTATTTCCCACTACTTTTAAACTTTATAGACTACCAAGTCAATTGTTTACAATCAGTGTATAAATTAGGTCTTGACTTTTCTTACCTCCAGCCTTAACCTAAATCTATGGTTTATTTTTACACTTTATTCTTGCCATAATCTTCATATTTCTCATACACTACCCTTTGAAATATTATTCAACATATCCAGCGCCCCTTTTTTTCCTTATCTTTCTGCTTTTTTTTGTGACTAAAAACAAATACATCCTGATGTCATTACTCTTAACCATTTATTCAGCTTTCAATGTTCTCTTAATCATGTTTCATTCTTTTTTTTTTTTTTTTTGAGTTGGAGTCTCACTCTGTCGCCCAGACTGGAGTGCAGTGGCCACTCCCAGCCACCGCAGCCTTGACCTACTGGGCTCCGGAGATCCTTCTGCCTCAACCTTCTGAGTAGCTGGAACTACAGGCACGCACTACCACACCCAGCTAATTTTTTTTGATTTATTGTAGAGATGCGGTCTCACCAAATTGCTCAGGAGGGTCTCAAACCCACAGGCTCAGGCAATCCACTCACCTCAGCCTCCCAAAGGCGTGGGATTACAGGCTGAGCCACTGAGCCTGGCTATGTTTCATTCTTATATCATTACATGGCTACACCTTGTTTGGTAGCATGTTGCATTGAAATGAATATTATATGTGATTAACACACACCCATATGGGATATTCTACATTCCTGTAGAACTTTGAGCTTTTTGTGACTCATTTTCCTTTGTTCTGGAATGGAATGGGAATCTGATGATATTCTAGTCATTGTCTACTAACTGGAGGAGCCAGTTAGATATTCTAGTCATTGTCTACTAACTGGAGGAGCCAGTTAGTAGACATCTCTTTAGAAATAAAGAGATGTCAGGAATAGGGTAAAAGTATTGAGTAAAATGTGAAACACACATTTATCGCTCCATTTACAATATGTTTTCACATCATCCTGGTTTTATCTTTAGAGATCACTTAATTGCAATTATTGTCATTTATGAAAACTAACCAAAAAAAGTTGATGTTTCTTTTGACAAATTTCTTACAATTCTTTATTTTTGAGATCTCTGCAAACATATTATACTGTTGTTTACTTTGGCTAGATACATTTGTATTATTTATTTATTATATTAGCATAAATTATAAACTAGTCTTATTATAATTTGGAAAAAATTCATTAAAATTAGAAAAACTCATTAATTAAATATTAAAGTAAACTTATATTCTGTGCCTTGTTTTGCATTTTTTGTAAGTAGTTAAATCCATCCACCATCATTGCCAAATATTATTGCAAGCTGTGGCTATATTCATATGGTTCTAAATTTTCCAAACATGAAATTGACAAGGTGAAAATAAATGCAGTTATTGATAAACACTTTGACAAACTTTTTTTTTTTTTACAAATGTTATATTATTATAGAGATGTGGGGTACAAGTAAGGATTAACTATACAAGTAGGCTGCAAGCAAGTGAAATTTGGGACTCGAATGGGCCTCAATTTCCCGTGTTTGGGATCACATACCCTCTGTGCTGTTAAGTGCCCCCCATCCCCTGGAAGTGCCTAGTGACTGCTGATGTTTCTCTTGTGTTAATGTGATTAATATTCAGGTCTCACTTATGAGTGAGAACATGCAATATTCAGTCCTTTGTTTTTTGTGATAGTTCACTAAGTATGATGGTCTTTAACGCCATTGAATTTGCTGTGAAGTTCATGATTTTGCTGTTGGTGGTTTTGCTTTTCCTGCTTCCTTAGGTGACCTGTTAGGCTGTTAAGTTGTGATCTTTCCATTTTCTTCATGTGTGTTTGTTAATATATGAATTCCCTTCTTCCTACTGCTTTCATGGCATCCCAGAGATTTTGGTAAGATGTTTCTTCATGTTCATTTGTTTCCAGATTCCTTTTAATCTTGGGGGAACTTTGTTGGTGTTTATCTTTATTTTTATTCCACCGTGGTCTGAGAAGGTGTGTGGCAAAATTTCATCTTATGAAATTTGTTTCTGTCTGATTTATAGCAAATGATGTGGTTGATTTTGGAGTATGTTCCATGTGGTGATGAGTAGAATGCATATTCTGTGGTCATTGGGTGGAGTGTTCTATAGGTATCAATTAAGTCTATTTGTTTAAGAGTCTTATTGATGTTCCAGATTTCCTTGCTGATTTTTTGTCTTGATGATCTGTCTCGGGTTGTGAGTGGGGTATTAAAGTATCAGCTATGATAGTGTTAGAGGCAATATCTTTTTAAAGTTTGCCTAGAAGCTGCTTTATGAAAGTTGTTACTTCTATGTCGGGTGCCTGTATGTTTAGGATAGATATTTCTTGTTGATGGATTGAACTTTTTATCATTATGTAGTGACCTTCTATATCTTTTTAAATTTTTGATATCTTAAAAGATATTTTATCTGATATTAAGAACTTAACTCCTGCTTTCCTTTGTGATCCATTTGCCTGAAATTTTGTTTCCCTTCCTCTTACTTTGAGTCTGTGAGTGTCCTTTCTGGTGAGATGAGACTCTTGAAGACAATACAGTGTTGCCTCATGATATTTTATCCATTGTGTCATTCTGTGTCTTTTCAGTGGTGCATTTAGTTCATTCACATTCAGGCTAATTATTGAAATATAAGAGTTCATTCCTGTTATGGGGTTCTTATAGAGGTGTTGTTGTTGTTCCTGTTCGTTTTCTGTGTTTCTTTTGATTTTTGTGTGGACTCACGTGTGTTTTCAATCTTTTTCCTGCAATCTTGTAAAGAACATTGCTGTTCCTTTTTTCCTTTCTTCTGTGTTTAATACTTTCTTAAGTGTTCCTTGTAGAGCCGGTCTAGAGGCAGCATAATTTTTTAGGGATTGAATGTCTGGGAAAGATTTTAATTCTCCCTCACTGATAAAGCTTAGTTTAGCTGGGTAGGTTATTCTTGGCTGAAAATGATTATCTTTGAGAACTTTGAAGATTGAGCTCCAAGTTCTCCTAGCCTAAAGTGTTTCTGTAGATAAATCTATTGCTATTTTAATTTGGCTTTCCTGGTAAGTAGTCTGACCTTTAACTCTTGCTACTTTGGGGATTTTTTTTTTTCTTTTTTTCCTACTTTGTTTAGGTGAATTATTATGCATCTAGAAATTGGTCGTCTTATTTGTTGTCTTGCAGGAGTTCTTTGAATCTGTTGTGTTTGAATGGCTGCATCACTGATGAGATAAGGGAAGCTTTCTTGAATAATTTCATGGAATGTTTGTCCCAGGGTGATCTCTGTCTCTTTCTGCCTCAGGAAGTCCAATTACTCTTAGTTTCAGTCTCTTGACGTAATTGCTCATCTCTTGAAGGCTTTGTTTTGCTTTTTTAAACTTCTTTTCTATGTTTTTGAGAGTTAGGGTTAGTTCTATATTTTGTTCCTCAAGCTCTGAGATTCTTTCTTCTTCTTGACTAATTCTGCTTTCCATGCTTATCGGTTTGCTATTTATTTCATTCACAGTATTATTTACTGCTGTTATCTCAGTTATTAACTCTCTTATTTTTCTCTAGTCTTTCCTCAATTCTTTTTACATTTTCTATTAATGTTTTGATGTCTGGGTTTGTAGTTTATGACCAGTCATTTGGGGGGCTCTTCATTGTTTGCCTTCCAAAATCTGTTTTCTCAGTGCCTGACCTTCCAGGGGTCTGTGAGAGACCCATATTCTTCTTTTGGCTTTTCTTCATTTGTGTAGATTTTCCTCTCCACCATTTCTCCCGCTTTTCTTTAATTCTGTTTTTCAGGAATGATGGGGTTGCTTTTACTTCTTTTTGCTCAGTCTCCTATTCTTCCCTATGTGGTCCCTCTGACTTTTTCACTTCTGAATCTGGTCTGTGGGTTAGGGGCTGTACTTTTTGTAGTTTTGAGATTTAGTTGAGGGGGAAGCTGTGATTCAGAATCTATCTGTAGATCCTAGTGTCCACCGACAGGTATATGGGCACCCTAAACCTACTTCCCACTGCCTTATAATCTATCCATGCAGTGGGGGTTTAGATTTGCTCCTTGGAACAAAATGAGGTAAGAAAAAGGAAAACAATGGAAGAAGGAGGGGAGGGTCAATAAGAAGGTGGAGTGAGAGAAGAGTAAGGGGGAATTCAGACAGACATACCAGCTAACAGATGAAAAGAGACACAAAGACAGAAAGGAGAGGGGGGGAAAAAACAAACAAAAATACCCTAGAGCATACAGGTAGTCACACAAACACACAGTCCAATAAAATCCTATCTATTGATGTAGACTTCTCCTACACAAATAGGAGGTTCAAAGAATAGAAAGAAGAAAGAAAAAAATCAGTAAAATAACAAAAGCAAAGCGAATATGAAAACGTTATCAAAACCTGACTGAAAAAGAAAAAAACACACAAAAAAAGCAAATGAAAGTGAGCAAAACAAATAGTCAAAAAATAAAAAATAATGAATCACACTGGTTCTGAGTTCCTTCCTTTATGTCCAGAGTTCCTTCAGCTCTGATCTCTAGGCCCTCTCCTCTGCTTTCATTGCAGGCAGATAGAGTTATTCATAACATGGGTCAGTTGCCACAGGTCTAGTTTGGGAAGGGGGTGAGTCAGATCTGGGTTCACTTGGCTTGCTGCCTGACAGGTCTGCCACACAGATCTAAGTTGTCTGTATCTGATTCAGCCTAGGGGAGGGAATTTTGTCTCTCCCAGTTTGATGAGATTACCTTAGGCAACAAGTTGGAGGCTATGCAGAGCTGGGAGCGGGCAATGCTAATCTCTGCCTGGTCCTGGGTCAAAGAAAATGGCTATGGTGGCTCCTCACCAGGCATTGACTCCTCTCTGGCTTTCCCAATCCTCTCTCTCCACTGATCAGATCCAGAGTTCCAGTTGATTCATTATGACAGGTGATGGTGTGGGCCAGGTGCCAGGCAATGGGGATCATCAGGATTCAGCAGGCTTTTCTCAGATGTGTTCCCATGAGTAGCAGTTATTCCTGTGCACCATCTTACTGGCCATGCTCCAATCTCAGGTTGGTGGGGGCTTGCAGTTGCCCTCAATGGGGGGACCTGGGTGCATGCACCCAAGTATCCCCTCAGACAAACCTTCACGCTCCTACCAGCACCTGCCCACTCACTCAGAGAGTCTTTATGAACACTTACCTCCATGAAGAAGCTTACAGACTGACCTGTCAGTCGCTATCTTAAGCTCTGCCCCTGTCCTGGATCTTTTTGTTGATTTTTTGCCTCTATGATCTATCTAAAACTGTTAGGGGGCTATTTAGGTCTCCAACTATGATCATGTGAGAGTCAGTGTCCTCTTTTATTTTGCTTAGTACTTGTCTTATTAAACATGTGCTCCTGTGTTGGGTGCATATATGTTAAGATGGCTATTTCCTGCTGTAGAATTGAGGCTTTTATAGTTATGGAGTAATCTTCCATGTTCTTTTTAACTTTTGATGACTTTAAAGCAGTTTTCTCTTATATTAAAATAGCTACACCTACTTTCTTCTGTTTTCTATTCACCTGAAAGTTTGTTCAGCCTCCAACCTTGTGTCTGTGAGTGTCTTTTGCTGTGAAATTAGTTTCCAGGAGGCAGCTGATGGCTGGATCATGTTTTTCCATTGAGTTTGCCAGTCTGTGTCTCTTCAGTGGTGCATTTAGCCCATTCACACTCAAGTTGATTATTGATATGTGAGAGTTTATCCCTGTCTTAGGGATCTTAGGAGGTTGCTTTGTTTCCTTTTAACCTCTGTGTTTATACATGTGTGTGTTTTTATTTTTGTGGGTCCACTGTATCTCTGTTAAATCTGTGTTTGTCTGTACTTTTGTGATGTACATGATCATTCTTTTTTTTTTCTTTTCCTGTGCTCAATTCTATCTTAAGTATCTAGTGATGGACTGGTCTGGAAGTGACATATTATCTTTGGAATTGGATGTCTGGGAATAATTTTAATTCTCTGTCGCTGGAGAAGCTTAGTTTGACTGGGTAGGAAATTCTTAATTGAAACTATCTTTAAGAATATTAAAAATTGGACTTCAGTCACTTCTGGCTTATAGTATTTCTGCAGATAAATCTGGAGAAATTCTGATGGATGTCCCTGGTAGGTAGTCTGATCTTTCTCTCTTGCTTTCTTTAGAATTTTTTCTTTTGTGCTTACCTTTTGGAAGTGGATTACTATGTATCTTGGTGATAATCTTCTCTTGGAATATCCTGCAGGGGTTTTATAAATCTCTTGCACTTGGATGGTCATCTCTCTAGCAAGATGGAGGAAGTTCTCATGAATGACCTCATGAAGTATTTATTCCATGGTGTCCTTCTTTCCCCTTTCTGCTTTGGAGACACCAGTCAGGTGTAGGTTTGCTTTTTGACAAAGTCACACAGCTCTCAGAGGTTTTGTTACCTCTTTCTTAGTTTTTTTTTTCCTGTGTTTTTAACAGTCTGTGTTAATACCATATCATAGTCTTCAAGATCTGTTGAAGTGTCGGTCAGATTCACCCCAGAGGCAGGCTTTCCCCACACAGAATCTGCTCCTTGTTCCACCTGGTCTCTGGCACCCACCATTGCATCCCAATCAAGTTTTCTCCCATGTAAAACTGACATTTTGTGCACTGTTGAGAGGGGGTGAACCTATTCAAAGTGTCTTATAATCAAGCACCTCTCTCCTTCTCTGAAGAGATCATTTTCTTTCTTTTTTTTGTTTTGAGTTGTAGTCTCACTCTGTCACCCAGGCTGGAGTGCAGTGGCCGCTCCCGGCCACCGCAGCCTCAACCTGCTGGGCTCCGGCAACCCTTCTGCCTCAGCCTTCCAAATAGCTGGAACTACAGGCACACGCTACCATGCCTGGCTAATTTTTGACTTATTGTAGAGATGAGGTCTCGCCAAGTTGCCCAGGTGGGTCTCAAACCTGCGGGCTCAGGCAATCCACTCACCTCAGCCTCCCAAAAGTGTGGGATTACAGGATGAACCACTGAGCCTGGCTGAAGAGATCATTTTCTATGCATGCCTGGTGAAAGGTGGGGGATGGGGTGCCTGGAGTTCTGTGCCTGCAGTGGTTTTCTGGATTCTGTGTGCTCAGAGAGATTTTTGCTGTGTTCAAGATGTTTAACCCTTCCAACGGTCTTCATGTGATCTCTAATGGTGGTAGAATCCCTACTTTCTGTTTTGCTAGGTAAAAGTGAAATCAATCTGCTGCTCCAGAATGGCCATCTTGGTTCCACTCCCTAACAAACATTATTTAAATAGCATAACCAAAATTCTAAAAACATATACTTGAAGTATTCTTATGATTATATATTTCTCAATAGAAAATAAGTCTGAGAAAGAGTTTGTCTGCTGAGTAAGGTATCTTGTTATTATTATATTTTTTGTCTGAAGAAGAAACACTAAAACAGTTTTCCTAATAAATAAAACCCACAAAGTGCCATAAAAATGATTTGAAAGCCAATAATAGTCAAGGTTAAAAAAATTTTTTTTCTAGAAATTCTAAGGCTCCTTTCCAAATATACTCTATTGAATTACCTTACAACATTTTTCCATTTTTCTATGATCTTTTTTGTTTAGAATTAGTGTTTTTTAAAAAATATTTGAATATGTGCCATTAGAATATATGTTTTTATTAATGTTACTAACAAACTATGATTCAGACAGAACTAATATTTTGTAGCAGAATGATAGCTAATTCTTTGCTAGAAAAACCATTCCTAAGCAATTATAAATAAACCAAGATGTCATATCTTGTCATTTTAAAAATACTTGTATCTTATTGTTTTTTGAATATTAAACACTAAATTTCCTGACCTTTTGGAAAGTAACCCCATGATTTGATTTTCATCAAAATAAAAACATCTAGATAAATATAAAATCTTGTGATAAATATTCAGAAGACACCAAGTATACTACTCTTAGACCAGAGCATGTATATGTACTTACATAGACATTACATGATATATAACCACTGTAATAGAACATAAGAATGTGACATTTCAAGTGTTCATACTGGTAGTAGATATTATTTCTAAATTAAAGCACTGAAAAGATGGTACATGAGGTATGGAAAACAGAAGGAGCAAAGTTCAGAAAGCGGAAAGATCAGGATCAATCTAGTCTTTTAATGTGTGAAGTGCCTTACTTTTTGTTTTTGATTAATCTTTTTCTTTAAAAAAAAAAAAAGGACATCTTCAATCCAGTCAAGTGTTAATCATAGATATCTCACCAACTTGCCAAATGAAAAATAAATCAGTTTGTATTTAGAGTCTTATATTCTTAATTTCTTTCTAGTTCTGTATTTCAAGTTTATCTACTTATTTTATCTAATTTATCTATTTATCTATGCATATACAGAATTCTATTGCAAAAAAAACTCAAGATGATAATTAAAACATTCATAATGCTAAATTCTAGATAAAATAATTTAGGCTTATTTTGATAATATCCTATCAAAATTGAAATGCCATTAGGCATTACTTCAAAATAAATTATATATGAAAAGTATAGAGCATGCATATTAGACATATTACTATCTATTACTTTCATATTGTATATATAAAATAAGCAATATTTGTTAAATTTATAATATTCAATCTAAAAATTAAATTTTAGAAATTCTATGTTATGTTTTAGGAATCCTAAGGAATAGAGAGTTAAATAGTAATAGCTTGCAAAAAATATTCATACCAATCCAAAACTAACACAGAAATGGTATTTCAAGGTTTTCAAAGAATTGTAACACAGGCAGCACTAATTCAGGAAAGTTAACTAATATTACATAATTTCCAGCTGTTAAATGGACCTGATGAAAACTAAATAAAATTATGCATTGTAGCCTAATTTAGTCCCAATTATTTCTTCTCTATATAATCAGATACATCTATCAATGCAAAATATGTGTACTTCAGTTTCACTACTGTTTCCATGCCAAAACATTTGAAATACATAAAGCTTTTACCTAAAATATATTGTCGCATAGAGAAAAGTATTACAAGGATAGTAAGGCATCAATTTTGCCTGAGAATTAAATAATAATAAAGTTGGAAATTACAGCATTTTGTTTCTCTATATGTTCTATCAAAGTCATCCAAAGGAAGAAAAATATCAGATAAAATATGGTGTACACTAGTGTTGAATGCTGACAGAACTAAGGAGTGTGTGTTTTTCTTAGTAAATTCTAGGTCACTGAGGATGCTGTCAAGAATTATGATTTGTAAAATATGTAGGAATTGAGAAAATAGAAGTAGTAACATAGGCACTTAAAAAAAATCTTATGCTCCATGTATATTCCCAGAGTACTTGTTAAAAAAAAAAAAGTATTTGCATTTTGTTTTGTATTTTCAGTAATTTAACAGCACATGTTTTTGCTTTGGCCCTTACCTGTGATACAAACATAGATTTTTTTGGATGTATTTGTATTTTATTAATTTATCATGCTTAGTTTTACAAAAAGAAAAAGAAAAAGAATGGGATATCAGTACCCAGTGCCTAAATCCATTTTGCTGCTCTCATATGTTCTTTATTCAGGCATTTATTCATGATAGAAAGCTGATGTTCATAACATTAACTTAATTTCTATTAGGCATCTGATGGGAAAGGTTTTGCAAGACTTAAATTGGACAGCCAGTAGTGTTCTGCAACTGTCAAAAGACCAGATACAATTTGTGGTCTTTCTATGACACTGTAGTAAAACTTGAAATACTAGTGCCCCCCCCACCCCCCGCCAAGATCCATTTTTAATAGGATACTATTTACATTTGTTTCCAAGAAAATGATAATTCTCAAAATATAAGCGCAACCTATTATATCCCAACCTATTTCAAAGTTGTTATAAGTGGTGGTTTTCTTTGAGAGGAAAAAAGAAAGGTTTGATCAGACAAAGGAGATAAGAATCCCAGCTGCCACTGAAAATAATCTATGCAGCAAATGGGTCATTTGTTATCTAATAGGGATTCAATGTAGATGGAACCTACTGGTGACAAACAGAATAAAATTATATCAAAATTTTTAACTGTTTTGTTGATATCTTTATTTTTCTGATTCAATAAAGAAAGTGACTTACCTAGGGTTATAGTTTCAAATCAAACTCATTTACTGGTAATGCACATGTATCAGGCATTAGCATCTTATGTTTTCCTCTTTTCAGAGCTGTTACAGGGTTTTTAAAATATTGGACTTTTAATGCTTAAGATTAAAAGCATTCCTTATATGTCTGCTCTGATAAACTGTAAAAGTCAATTCTTTTGACATAGTAGAAAAGCAGTACATTTGAAGCCTAGATTTGTTATCCAAAAAAACCTATATTAATAAAATAATTCTATTATTGTAAATACGTTATTTATATTATAACATAACCTAGATAACAGCAAACCTAGACACAACAAATAGCTTACCCTTTGTACAATTAAGTCAATTCAGTCACTTTAAAGAAATCAATATTATCTGATTAAATATGTATTCAAAATCTATCAGTCACCAAATGACATAAGTAAATATGGTGGAGTAGGAAGCTCCTTTGGCTCATCAACCCAAATAAACATCAAAAAATCTTGTAAAAACGATCAGAATCAACTTTGTCAATACTCTGAAAAACATTCAAGGATTTATAACAATCAAAAGAACTCTTGAGTCAAAAAAAATGGGTCCTAAAAATAGTAGAAAAACGTTGGGACTCTTTTCTTTGCACGAGCTCCACTTTTTGTTTGGCAGTGTCTTGATGACAGCAGCCTCCATTTCTTGTTTGGGATCCTGGCCCCTGAATCTAAAGGAAGCAGAACAGACATTATTTGTCAATAATATTGTTTATTTTAACTTGTCTTAGATTACTTGAAGAACCGAGGTGTGGTGTGCATCATTGTTTCACCTAATTTGTAAGTCACTCATGCTAGAAAAGGAGAAGCATCACTCAATAAAATATTGTACAGCAAGCTAACAATTCACAACTGTAAAAGAGTACTCTTCAGTCAAGAAATAGAGGGCTGAAATTCTGGTGGGGAAAGCCAGGCAGAGAGATTTTTTGAGACATTAGAACACTCATAAGAACTCAGATTCTATATTCCCTATAACTTCAAATAATTATCAGTTATTTGTGTTGTAAACATTTAAAATTCTCTCTTTCACTTCTTTGAAAATACGTAGAAAATTATAGCTAACCATATCCACTCTACAGAGCTGCAGAACACACAGAACTCATTTCTACTACTTAGCTGTAATTTTGTATCGATTAACCAACCTCTCTTTATTCTCCCTTTTCCTCCTACCCTTTCCTGTCTCTATATACCCACAACTCTACTCTTTATTACTCAGGAGATCAATATTTTTAACACTAACATAGGAGTGAGAATGTGCAATATTTATCTTTCTGTGTCTGACTTATTTCGCTTAACAAAATGTCCTTCACAGATTCATCCATGTTGCTATAAATGATAGGATGTCATTTTTTAATGACTAAATACTATTCCATTGTGCCATATTTTATCTTGTCATTTATCCTTTGATGAACACTTGAGGCTGATTCTATACCTTGGCTGATATGAATAATGCTGCAATAAACGTAAGTGCAAATATGTCTTTGATGTATTGATTTTCTTTCTTTTACATAAATATCCAGTAGTAAGATTGCTGGGTCATATCATAGTTCTACTTTTAGTTTTTTGAGAAAGCTTCACATGGCTTTCCATAATGACTTACTAATTTATATTCCCACTGACAGTATGTAAGTATATAAGGGTTCCCTCTTCTTCACATCTTCATTATTTGTTATATATAACTGGATGAGTTACTAGACCTGTTAGAATTAGGGAATAAAAAGCCCCAAACAAGCTATTCCTAGTTCTCTGGTACAAAGTTGATCTCAAATATATCGGTTTCAAAGCCTTAAGGAGCAAAGGACAAAATCCAGGTTTACTCTTGCCGTGACCTAAGTGGTTAAGTCTCTCTTTTAGTCTTTTTGACCTGAACTGCTAAGCAAGAGTATAAAGGACAGTAGACATTCCCCAGAAACTGAAAGGCAAGCACTGGAGAGTGACCTACTTTTAGAAATGAGAAAAAGCAAAAAGAGAGTAATTTACTGTTGTACAAAAGAGTCATTGAGAGCGTCTAGTGGTATGGTGAGAATACTGCTATCCCTGCTCCTGACAAAGACAGATTTTAGCATAGATCTGATATTCCTTCCTGTGGATACAGCATTCTATGTACTCAAATCTCACAATATTATGGCATTTATACAACTGTTATATACAGGATTTTGTTGAAAACTGCAAACTCCAAGTATAGCATTCATTAAAACTACTCTGACTTGGAAAAAGAAATTAAATAGACTGGGGAATATAGGAAGTTATGCACATGTGCAGGTTAGGATGTATGCCCAGAAGTGACCATGGAGACTCTAAACTTTCACCTCTGGCTGAAGTGATCTGGGTAAGTGCTGAAGGAGTGCATCAGTACAAGTCAAGTCAATCTGCAGAGATGGGGTGAAAGTTTCGTTTGTTTATTTTTTCCTTTTATTATTCTCCCTCCCTTTCTTCTCTCTTCATCCTTTTTCTCATTTCTCTCTCTCTCTCTCTCTCTCTCTCTCTCTCTCTCTCTCTCTCTCTCTGTAATCCCGCGTCTTTGGGAGGCTAAAGTGAGTGGATTGCCTGAGCCGGCGGGTTCGAGACCCGCCTGGGCAACTTGGCGAGACTCATCTCTACAATAAATCAAAAATTAGCCGGGCGTGGTAGCACACGCCTGTAGTTCCAGCTACTTGGAAGGCTGAGGCGGAAGGATCGCCGGAGCCCCCAGCAGGTCGAGGCTGCGGTGACTGGGAGCGGCCACTGCACTCCAGTCTGGACGACAGAGTAAAACTCCAACTCAAAAAAAAAAAAAAAATTCTATGTCTAGAATTTTAAAAATTGCATTTTGGTTAGGATTTGTTGTTGAAGAGTTGGTGTGGTCTTTTGGGAGTGTTGGAGAACTCTGTTTTTTCATATTGTCAGAATTATGTTTCTAGTTCCTTCTCATTTGGGTAAACTATCTTTGTTTTTGTTTTTGTTTCTTTTTAGATCAGTCAAGTGCAGTAGTGAGATGAGAGGAGAGAGTAGAACAGAGAGTTCAGTCTATAACTGTGAACAATCAATTAAGATAACTTGTTGGGAGCCAACATCTATAGCTACATGGCTGAGGCCTGTAAAGGCCCATCTGGAAGATCGCCTCTGACATAGGATATCAGTTATACCTATGATATTGGCGTGTGATTGGTGACCAGTGTGCATACATGGCAGTAAAACTTACAAGTGAATCTCAGTACACTTGATGGAAGGTGCATGGCGGAATTGTTTCTGTCTTTCTAAGTTTAGCTTCTTTCTAGATATTTTTTTACTTCTATTTCCTGGTAGACTGGGTAGG